>NC_056447.1:17642203-17934703 GCF_018296145.1 Oncorhynchus tshawytscha
AGAGCTTGTCTATGGAAAAGTGCTTATTTCTGTATTTCCATGTTGCAACTTGCTGAAAACTGTCCACAATGTTCATTTCATCTTAAATAGACAGCACAGCCACAATTGGACATCCAGAGTGCATCAAAACATGATTTAGAGCTTGTTTATGGAAAAGTGCTTATTTCTGTATTTCCATGTTGCAACTTGCTGAAAACAGTCCACAATGTTCATTTCATCTCAAAACAGCACAGCCACAATTGGACAGCACAGCCACAATTGGACATCCAGAGTGCATCAAAACATGATTTAGAGCTTGTCTATGGAAAAGTGCTTATTTCTGTATTTCCATGTTGCAACTTGCTGAAAACAGTCCACAATGTTCATTTCATCTCATAGCCACAATTGGACATCCAGAGTGCATCAAAACATGATTTAGAGCTTGTTTATGAAAAAGTGCTTATTTCTGTATTTCCATGTTGCAACTTCCTGAAAACAGTCCACAATGTTCATTTCATCTCAAATAAACAGCACAGCCACAATTGGACATCCAGAGTGCATCAAAACATGATTTAGAGCTTGTTTATGGAAAAGTGCTTATTTCTGTATTTCCATGTTGCAACTTGCTGAAAACAGTCCACAATGTTCATTTCATCTCAAATAGACAGCACAGCAACAATTGGACATCCAGAGTGCATCAAAACATGATTTAGAGCTTGTTTATGGAAAAGTGCTTATTTCTGTATTTCCAATTGGACATCCAGAGTTGCATCCAGATGCATTGATTTAGAGCTTGTTTATGGAAAAGTGCTTATTTCTGTATTTCCATGTTGCAACCTGAAAACTGTCCACAATGTTCATTTCATCTTAAATAGACAGCACAGCCACAATTGGACATCCAGAGTGCATCAAAACATGATTTAAAGCTTGTTTATGGAAAAGTGCTTATGTCTGTATTTCCATGTTGCAACATGCTGAATACAGTCCACAATGTTCATTTCATCTCAAATAGACAGCACAGCCACAATTGGACATCCAGAGTGCATCAAAACATGATTTAGAGCTTGTTTATGGAAAAGTGCTTATTTCTGTATTTCCATGTTGCAACTTGCTGAAAACTGTCCACAATGTTCATTTCATCTCAAATAGACAGCATAGCCACAATTGGACATCCAGAGTGCATCAAAACATGATTTAGAGCTTGTTTATGGAAAAGTGCTTATTTCTGTATTTCCATGTTGCAACTTGCTGAAAACATTTCATCTCAAATAGACAGCACAGCCACAATTGGACCAGAGTGCATCAAAACATGATTTAGAGCTTGTTTATTTTATTTCTGTATTTCCATCAACTTGCTGAAAACTACAATGTTCATTTCATCTTAAATAGACAGCACAGCCACAATTGGACATCCAGAGTGCATCAAAACATGATTTAGAGCTTGTTTATGGAAAAGTGCTTATTTCTGTATTTCCATGTTGCAACTTGCTGAAAACTGTCCACAATGTTCATTTCATCTTAAATAGACAGCACAGCCACAATTGGACATCCAGAGTGCATCAAAACATGATTTAGAGCTTGTTTATGGAAAAGTGCTTATTTCTGTATTTCCATGTTGCAACTTGCTGAAAACAGTCCACAATGTTCATTTCATCTCAAATAGACAGCACAGCCAAAATCAATTGGACATCCAGAGTGCATCAAAACATGATTTAGAGCTTGTTTATGGAAAAGTGCTTATTTCTGTATTTCCATGTTGCAACTTGCTGAAAACAGTCCACAATGTTCATTTCATCTCAAATAGACAGCACAGCAAGAATTGGACATCCAGAGTGCATCAAAACATGATTTAGAGCTTGTTTATGGAAAAGTGCTTATTTCTGTATTTCCATGTTGCAACTTGCTGAAAACAGTCCACAATGTTCATTTCATCTCAAATAGCACAGCCACAATTGGACATCCAGAGTGCATCAAAACATGATTTAGAGCTTGTTTATGGAAAAGTGCTTATTTCTGTATTTCCATGTTGCAACTTGCTGAAAACAGTCCACAATGTTCATTTCATCTCAAATAGACAGCACAGCCACAATTGGACATCCAGAGTGCATCAAAACATGATTTAGAGCTTGTTTATGGAAAAGTGCTTATTTCTGTATTTCCATGTTGCAACTTGCTGAAAACAGTCCACAATGTTCATTTCATCTCAAATAGACAGCACAGCCACAATTGGACATCCAGAGTGCATCAAAACATGATTTAGAGCTTGTTTATGGAAAAGTGCTTATTTCTGTATTTCCATGTTGCAACTTGCTGAAAACAGTCCACAATGTTCATTTCATCTCAAATAGACAGCATCAGCAACAATTGGACATCCAGAGTGCATCAAAACATGATTTAGAGCTTGTTTATGGAAAAGTGCTTATTTCTGTATTTCCATGTTGCATGCTTGCTGAAAACTGTCCTTGCTGAAAACTGTCCACAATGTTCATTTCATCTTAAATAGACAGCACAGCCACAATTGGACATCCAGAGTGCATCAAAACATGATTTAGAGCTTGTTTATGGAAAAGTGCTTATTTCTGTATTTCCATGTTGCAACTTGCTGAAAACAGTCCACAATGTTCATTTCATCTCAAATAGACAGCACAGCCACAATTGGACATCCAGAGTGCATCAAAACATGATTTAGAGCTTGTTTATGGAAAAGTGCTTATTTCTGTATTTCCATGTTGCAACTTGCTGAAAACAGTCCACAATGTTCATTTCATCTCAAATAGACAGCACAGCATTGGACATCCAGAGTGCATCAAAACATGATTTAGAGCTTGTTTATGGAAAAGTGCTTATTTCTGTATTTCCATGTTGCAACTTGCTGAAAACTGTCCACAATGTTCATTTCATCTCAAATAGACAGCACAGCCACAATTGGACATCCAGAGTGCATCAAAACATGATTTAGAGCAAAAAGTGCTTATTTCTGTATTTCCATGTTGCAACTTGCTGAAAACTGTCCACAATGTTCATTTCATCTCAAATAGACAGCACAGCCACAATTGGACATCCAGAGTGCATCAAAACATGATTTAGAGCTTGTTTATGGAAAAGTGCTTATTTCTGTATTTCCATGTTGCAACTTCCTGAAAACAGTCCACAATGTTCATTTCATCTCAAATAGACAGCACAGCAACAATTGGACATCCAGAGTGCATCAAAACATGATTTAGAGCTTGTTTATGGAAAAGTGCTTATTTCTGTATTTCCATGTTGCAACTTGCTGAAAACTGTCCACAATGTTCATTTCATCTTAAATAGACAGCACAGCCACAATTGGACATCCAGAGTGCATCAAAACATGATTTAGAGCTTGTTTATGGAAAAGTGCTTATTTCTGTATTTCCATGTTGCAACTTGCTGAAAACAGTCCACAATGTTCATTTCATCTCAAATAGACAGCACAATGTTCAGCCACAATTGGACATCCAGAGTGCATCAAAACATGATTTAGAGCTTGTTTATGGAAAAGTGCTTATTTCTGTATTTCCATGTTGCAACTTGCTGAAAACTGTCCACAATGTTCATTTTCTCATTTCATCTGCAAAAACATGATTTAGAGCTTGTTTATGGAAAAGTGCTTATTTCTGTATTTCCATGCAGTCCACAATGTTCATTTCATCTCAAATAGACAGCACAGCAACAATTGGACATCCAGAGTGCATCAAAACATGATTTAGAGCTTGTTTATGGAAAAGTGCTTATTTCTGTATTTCCATGTTGCAACTTGCTGAAAACTGTCCACAATGTTCATTTCATCTCAAATAAACAGCACAGCCACAATTGGACATCCAGAGTGCATCAAAACATGATTTAGAGCTTGTTTATGGAAAAGTGCTTATTTCTGTATTTCCATGTTGCAACTTCCTGAAAACAGTCCACAATGTTCATTTCATCTCAAATAAACAGCACAGCCACAATTGGACATCCAGAGTGCATCAAAACATGATTAAGAGCTTGTTTATGGAAAAGTGCTTATTTCTGTATTTCCATGTTGCAAAAACTTCCTGAAAACAGTCCACAATGTTCATTTCATCTTAAAAAGTATTTCTGTACAGCAACTTGCTGAGCCACAATTGGACATCCAGAGTGCATCAAAACATGATTTTAGAGCTTGTTTATGGAAAAGTGCTTATTTCTGTATTTCCATGTTGCAACTTGCTGAAAACTGTCCACAATGTTCATTTCATCTCAAATAGACAGCACAGCCACAATTGGACATCCAGAGTGCATCAAAACATGATTTAGAGCTTGTTTATGGAAAAGTGCTTATTTCTGTATTTCCATGTTGCAACTTGCTGAAAACAGTCCACAATGTTCATTTCATCTCAAATAGACAGCATGGAGCACAATTGGACATCCAGAGTGCATCAAAAAAACATGATTTAGAGCTTGTTTATGGAAAAGTGCTTATTTCTGTATTTCCATGTTGCAACTTGCTGAAAACAGTCCACAATGTTCATTTCATCTCAAATAGACAGCACAGCCACAATTGGACATCCAGAGTGCATCAAAACATGATTTAGAGCTTGTTTATGGAAAAGTGCTTATTTCTGTATTTCCATGTTGCAACTTGCTGAAAACAGTCCACAATGTTCATTTCATCTCAAATAGACAGCACAGCAACAAAACAATTGGACATCCAGAGTGCATCAAAACATGATTTAGAGCTTGTTTATGGAAAAGTGCTTATTTCTGTATTTCCATGTTGCAACTTGCTGAAAACTGTCCACAATGTTCATTTCATCTTAAATAGACAGCACAGCCACAATTGGACATCCAGAGTGCATCAAAACATGATTTAGAGCTTGTTTATGGAAAAGTGCTTATTTCTGTATTTCCATGTTGCAACTTGCTGAAAACTGTCCACAATGTTCATTTCATCTTAAATAGACAGCACAGCCACAATTGGACATCCAGAGTGCATCAAAACATGATTTAGAGCTTGTTTATGGAAAAGTGCTTATTTCTGTATTTCCATGTTGCAACTTGCTGAAAACAGTCCACAATGTTCATTTCATCTCAAATAGACAGCACAGCCACAATTGGACATCCAGAGTGCATCAAAACATGATTTAGAGCTTGTTTATGGAAAAGTGCTTATTTCTGTATTTCCATGTTGCAACTTGCTGAAAACAGTCCACAATGTTCATTTCATCTCAAATAGACATTTCTGTATTTCCATGTTGCAACTTGCTGAAAACAGTCCACAATGTTCATTTCATCTCAAATAGACAGCAACAATTGGACATCCAGAGTGCATCAAAACATGATTTAGAGCTTGTTTATGGAAAAGTGCTTATTTCTGTATTTCCATGTTGCAACTTGCTGAAAACAGTCCACAATGTTCATTTCATCTCAAATAGACAGCACAGCCACAATTGGACATCCAGAGTGCATCAAAACATGATTTAGAGCTTGTTTATGGAAAAGTGCTTATTTCTGTATTTCCATGTTGCAACTTCCTGAAAACAGTCCACAATGTTCATTTCATCTTAAATAGACAGCACAGCCACAATTGGACATCCAGAGTGCATCAAAACATGATTTAGAGCTTGTTTATGGAAAAGTGCTTATGTCTGTATTTCCATGTTGCAACTTGCTGAAAACAGTCCACAATGTTCATTTCATCTCAAATAGACAGCACAGCAACAATTGGACATCCAGAGTGCATGATTTAGAGCTTGTCTATGGAAAAGTGCTTATTTCTGTATTTCCATGTTGCAACTTGCTGAAAACAGTCCACAATGTTCATTTCATCTCAAATAGACAGCACAGCCACAATTGGACATCCAGAGTGCATTAAAACATGATTTAGAGCTTGTCTATGGAAAAGTGCTTATTTCTGTATTTCCATGTTGCAACTTGCTGAAAACTGTCCACAATGTTCATTTCATCTTAAATAGACAGCACAGCCACAATTGGACATCCAGAGTGCATCAAAACATGATTTAGAGCTTGTTTATGGAAAAGTGCTTATTTCTGTATTTCCATGTTGCAACTTGCTGAAAACTGTCCACAATGTTCATTTCATCTCAAATAGACAGCACAGCAAAAATTGGACATCCAGAGTGCATCAAACATGATTTAGAGCTTGTTTATGGAAAAGTGCTTATTTCTGTATTTCCATGTTGCAACTTCCTGAAAACAGTCCACAATGTTCATTTCATCTCAAATAGACAGCACAGCACAATTGGACATCCAGAGTGCATCAAAACATGATTTAGAGCTTGTTTATGGAAAAGTGCTTATTTCTGTATTTCCATGTTGCAACTTGCTGAAAACAGTCCACATTTCATCAGACAGCAAATTGGACATCCAGAGTGCATCAAAACATGATTTAGAGCTTGTATGGAAAAGTGCTTATTTCTGTATTTCCATGTTGCAACTTGCTGAAAACAGTCCACAATGTTCATTTCATCTCAAATAGACAGCACAGCCAATTTCATTTCATCTCAAATAGACATCCAGAGTGGACATCAGAGTGCATCAAAACATGATTTAGAGCTTGTTTATGGAAAAGTGCTTATTTCTGTATTTCCATGTTGCAACTTGCTGAAAACAGTCCACAATGTTCATTTCATCTCAAATAGACAGCACAGCAAAATTGGACATCCAGAGTGCATCAAAACATGATTTAGAGCTTGTTTATGGAAAAGTGCTTATTTCTGTATTTCCATGTTGCAACTTGCTGAAAACTGTCCACAATGTTCATTTCATCTCAAATAGACAGCACAGCCACAATTGGACATCCAGAGTGCATCAAAACATGATTTAGAGCTTGTTTATGGAAAAGTGCTTATTTCTGTATTTCCATGTTGCAACTTGCTGAAAACAGTCCACAATGTTCATTTCATCTCAAATAGACAGCACAGCAGCACACAATTGGACATCCAGAGTGCATCAAAACATGATTTAGAGCTTGTTTATGGAAAAGTGCTTATTTCTGTATTTCCATGTTGCAACTTGCTGAAAACTGTCCACAATGTTCATTTCATCTTAAATAGACAGCACAGCAACAATTGGACATCCAGAGTGCATCAAAACATGATTTAGAGCTTGTTTATGGAAAAGTGCTTATTTCTGTATTTCCATGTTGCAACTTGCTGAAAACTGTCCACAATGTTCATTTCATCTCAAATAGACAGCACAGCCACAATTGGACATCCAGAGTGCATCAAAACATGATTTAGAGCTTGTTTATGGAAAAGTGCTTATTTCTGTATTTCCATGTTGCAACTTCCTGAAAACAGTCCACAATGTTCATTTCATCTCAAATAGACAGCACAGCAACAATTGGACATCCAGAGTGCATGATTTAGAGCTTGTCTATGGAAAAGTGCTTATTTCTGTATTTCCATGTTGCAACTTGCTGAAAACTGTCCACAATGTTCATTTCATCTTAAATAGACAGCACAGCCACAATTGGACATCCAGAGTGCATCAAAACATGATTTAGAGCTTGTTTATGGAAAAGTGCTTATTTCTGTATTTCCATGTTGCAACTTGCTGAAAACAGTCCACAATGTTCATTTCATCTCAAATAGACAGCACAGCAACAATTGGACATCCAGAGTGCACCAAAACATGATTTAGAGCTTGTTTATGGAAAAGTGCTTATTCCTGCATTTCCATGTTGCAACTGTCCACAATGTTCATTTCATCTCAAATAGACAGCACAGCAAAAATTGGACATCCAGAGTGTATCAAACATGATTTAGAGCTTGTTTATGGAAAAGTGTTTATTTCTGTATTTCCATGTTGCAACTTGCTGAAAACAGTCCACAATTTAGTTCATTTCATCTCAAATAAAACAGCACAGCATTTCATCTCAAATATTGGACATCCAGAGTGCATCAAAACATGATTTAGAGCTTGTTTATGGAAAAGTGCTTATTTCTGTATTTCCATGTTGCAACTTGCTGAAAACTGTCCACAATGTTCATTTCATCTCAAATAGACAGCACAGCCACAATTGGACATCCAGAGTGCATCAAAACATGATTTAGAGCTTGTTTATGGAAAAGTGCTTATTTCTGTATTTCCATGTTGCAACTTGTTGAAAACTTATTTCTGTATTTCCATGTCCAAATGTTCATTTCATCTCAAATAGACAGCACAGCCACAATTGGACATCCAGAGTGCATCAAAACATGATTTAGAGCTTGTTTATGGAAAAGTGCTTATTTCTGTATTTCCATGTTGCAACTTGCTGAAAACTGTCCACAATGTTCATTTCATCTCAAATAGACAGCACAGCCACAATTGGACATCCAGAGTGCATCAAAACATGATTTAGAGCTTGTTTATGGAAAAGTGCTTAAAAGTTCTGTATTTCCATGTTGCAACTTGCTGAAAACTGTCCACAATGTTCATTTCATCTCAAATAGACAGCACAGCCACAATTGGACATCCAGAGTGCATCAAAACATGATTTAGAGCTTGTTTATGGAAAAGTGCTTATTTCTGTATTTCCATGTTGCAACTTGCTGAAAACTGTCCACAATGTTCATTTCATCTCAAATAGACAGCACAGCAAAAATTGGACATCCAGAGTGCATCAAAACATGATTTAGAGCTTGTTTATGGAAAAGTGCTTATTTCTGTATTTCCATGTTGCAACTTGCTGAAAACTGTACACAATGCTCATTTCATCTCAAATAGACAGCACAGCAAAAATTGGATATCCAGAGTGCATCAAAACATGATTTAGAGCTTGTTTATGGAAAAGTGCTTATTTCTGTATTTCCATGTTGCAACTTCAAAACATGATTTAGAGCTTGAAAACCATGTTGTCCCACAATGTTCATTTCATCTCAAATAGACAGCACAGCAAAAGTTGGACATCCAGAGTGCATCAAACATGATTTAGAGCTTGTTTATGGAAAAGTGCTTATTTCTGTATTTCCATGTTGCAACTTGCTGAAAACTGTCCACAATGTTCATTTCATCTCAAATAGAAAGCACAGCAAAAATTGGACATCCAGAGTGCATCAAACATGATTTAGAGCTTGTTTATGGAAAAGTGCATCAAACATGATTTAGAGCTTGTTTATGGAAAAGTGCTTATTTCTGTATTTCCATGTTGCAACTTGCTGAAAACTGTCCACAATGTTCATTTCATCTCAAATAGACAGCACAGCCACAATTGGACATCCAGAGTGCATCAAAACATGATTTAGAGCTTGTTTATGGAAAAGTGCTTATTTCTGTATTTCCATGTTGCAACTTGCTGAAAACTGTCCACAATGTTCATTTCATCTCAAATAGACAGCACAGCAACAAATGGACATCCAGAGTGCATCAAAACATGATTTAGAGCTTGTTTATGGAAAAGTGCTTATTTCTGTATTTCCATGTTGCAACTTGCTGAAAACTGTCCACAATGTTCATTTCATCTCAAATAGACAGCACAGCATCACAATTGGACATCCAGAGTGCATCAAAACATGATTTAGATTGTTTATGGAAAAGTGCTTATGTTTATGGAAAAGTGCTTATTTCTGTATTTCCATGTTGCAACTTGCTGAAAACAGTCCACAATGTTCATTTCATCTCAAATAGACAGCACAGCAACAATTGGACATCCAGAGTGCATCAAAACATGATTTAGAGCTTGTTTATGGAAAAGTGCTTATTTCTGTATTTCCATGTTGCAACTTGCTGAAAACTGTCCACAATGTTCATTTCATCTTAAATAGACAGCACAGCCACAATTGGACATCCAGAGTGCATCAAAACATGATTTAGAGCTTGTTTATGGAAAAGTGCTTATTTCTGTATTTCCATGTTGCAACTTGCTGAAAACAGTCCACAATGTTCATTTCATCTCAAATAGACAGCACAGCAACAATTGGACATCCAGAGTGCATCAAAACATGATTTAGAGCTTGTTTATGAAAAAGTGCTTATTTCTGTATTTCCATGTTGCAACTTGCTGAAAACTGTCCACAATGTTCATTTCATCTCAAATAAACAGCACAGCCACAATTGGACATCCAGAGTGCATCAAAACATGATTTAGAGCTTGTTTATGGAAAAAACAGTGCTTATTTCTCTCAAATAGTATTTCCATGTTGCAAAAAGTGCTTATTTCTGTATTTCTGAAAAACTGTCCACAATGTTCATTTCATCTCAAATAGACAGCACAGCCACAATTGGACATCCAGAGTGCATCAAAACATGATTTAGAGCTTGTTTATGGAAAAGTGCTTATTTCTGTATTTCCATGTTGCAACTTGCTGAAAACTGTCCACAATGTTCATTTCATCTCAAATAGACAGCACAGCAAAAATTGGACATCCCAGAGTGCATCAAAACATGATTTAGAGCTTGTTTATGGAAAAGTGCTTATTTCTGTATTTCCATGTTGCAACTTGCTGAAAACTGTCCACAATGTTCATTTCATCTCAAATAGACAGCACAGCAACAATTGGACATCCAGAGTGCATCAAAAAGTGCATGATTTAGAGCTTGTTTATGGAAAAGTGCTTATTTCTGTATTTCCATGTTGCAACTTGCTGAAAACTGTCCACAATATTCATTTCATCTCAAATAGACAGCACAGCAACAATTGGACATCCAGAGTGCATCAAAACATGATTTAGAGCTGGTTTATGGAAAAAAGTTATTTCTGTATGTTGCAACTTGCTGAAAACTGTACACAATGTTCATTTCATCTCAAATAGACAGCAGAGCAACAATTGGACATCCAGAGTGCATCAAAACATGATTTAGAGCTTGTTTATGGAAAAGTGCTTATTTCTGTATTTCCATGTTGCAACTTGCTGAAAACTGTCCACAATGTTAATTTCATCTCAAATAGACAGCACAGCAACAATTGGACATCCAGAGTGCATGATTTAGAGCTTGTTTATGGAAAAGTGCTTATTTCTGTATTTCCATGTTGCAACTTGCTGAAAACTGTCCACAATGTTCATTTAATCTCAAAATAGACAGCACAGCAACAATTGGACATCCAGAGTGCATCAAAAAGACATCCCAGAGTGCATCAAACATGATTTAGAGCTTGTTTATGGAAAAGTGCTTATTTCTGTATTTCCATGTTGCAACTTGCTGAAAACTGTCCACAATGTTAATTTCATCTCAAATAGACAGCACAGCAAAAAATGGACATCCCAGAGTGCATCAAACATGATTTAGAGCTTGTTTATGGAAAAGTGCTTATTTCTGTATTTCCATGTTGCAACTTGCTGAAAACTGTCCACAATGTTAATTTCATCTCAAATAGACAGCACAGCAAAAAATGGACATCCCAGAGTGCATCAAACATGATTTAGAGCTTGTTTATGGAAAAGTGCTTATTTCTTGCATTTCAATGTTGCAACTTGCTGAAAACTGTCCACATTGTTAATTTCATCTCAAATAGACAGCACAGCAAAAAATGGACATCCCAGAGTGCATCAAACATGATTTAGAGCTTGTTTATGGAAAAGTGCTTATTTCTGTATTTCCATGTTGCAACTTGCTGAAAACTGTCCACAATGTTAATTTCATCTCAAATAGACAGCACAGCAAAAAATGGACATCCCAGAGTGCATCAAACATGATTTAGAGCTTGTTTATGGAAAAGTGCTTATTTCTGTATTTCCATGTTGCAACTTGCTGAAAACTGTCCACAATGTTAATTTCATCTCAAATAGACAGCACAGCAAAAAAATGGACATCCCAGAGTGCATCAAACATGATTTAGAGCTTGTTTATGGAAAAGTGCTTATTTCTGTATTTCCATGTTGCAACTTGCTGAAAACTGTCCACAATGTTAATTTCATCTCAAATAGACAGCACAGCAAAAAAAAAATGGACATCCCAGAGTGCATCAAACATGATTTAGAGCTTGTTTATGGAAAAGTGCTTATTTCTGTATTTCCATGTTGCAACTTGCTGAAAACTGTCCACAATGTTAATTTCATCTCAAATAGACAGCACAGCAAAAAATGGACATCCCAGAGTGCATCAAACATGATTTAGAGCTTGTTTATGGAAAAGTGCTTATTTCTGTATTTCCATGTTGCAACTTGCTGAAAACTGTCCACAATGTTAATTTCATCTCAAATAGACAGCACAGCAAAAAATGGACATCCCAGAGTGCATCAAACATGATTTAGAGCTTGTTTATGGAAAAGTGCTTATTTCTGTATTTCCATGTTGCAACTTGCTGAAAACTGTCCACAATGTTAATTTCATCTCAAATAGACAGCACAGCAAAAAATGGACATCCCAGAGTGCATCAAACATGATTTAGAGCTTGTTTATGGAAAAGTGCTTATTTCTGTATTTCCATGTTGCAACTTGCTGAAAACTGTCCACAATGTTAATTTCATCTCAAATAGACAGCACAGCAAAAAATGGACATCCCAGAGTGCATCAAACATGATTTAGAGCTTGTTTATGGAAAAGTGCTTATTTCTGTATTTCCATGTTGCAACTTGCTGAAAACTGTCCACAATGTTAATTTCATCTCAAATAGACAGCACAGCAAAAAAATGGACATCCCAGAGTGCATCAAACATGATTTAGAGCTTGTTTATGGAAAAGTGCTTATTTCTGTATTTCCATGTTGCAACTTGCTGAAAACTGTCCACAATGTTAATTTCATCTCAAATAGACAGCACAGCAAAAAATGGACATCCCAGAGTGCATCAAACATGATTTAGAGCTTGTTTATGGAAAAGTGCTTATTTCTGTATTTCCATGTTGCAACTTGCTGAAAACTGTCCACAATGTTAATTTCATCTCAAATAGACAGCACAGCAAAAAATGGACATCCCAGAGTGCATCAAACATGATTTAGAGCTTGTTTATGGAAAAGTGCTTATTTCTGTATTTCCATGTTGCAACTTGCTGAAAACTGTCCACAATGTTAATTTCATCTCAAATAGACAGCACAGCAAAAAATGGACATCCCAGAGTGCATCAAACATGATTTAGAGCTTGTTTATGGAAAAGTGCTTATTTCTGTATTTCCATGTTGCAACTTGCTGAAAACTGTCCACAATGTTAATTTCATCTCAAATAGACAGCACAGCAAAAAAATGGACATCCCAGAGTGCATCAAACATGATTTAGAGCTTGTTTATGGAAAAGTGCTTATTTCTGTATTTCCATGTTGCAACTTGCTGAAAACTGTCCACAATGTTAATTTCATCTCAAATAGACAGCACAGCAAAAAAAATGGACATCCCAGAGTGCATCAAACATGATTTAGAGCTTGTTATGGAAAAGTGCTTATTTCTGTATTTCCATGTTGCAACTTGCTGAAAACTGTCCACAATGTTAATTTCATCTCAAATAGACAGCACAGCAAAAAATGGACATCCCAGAGTGCATCAAACATGATTTAGAGCTTGTTTATGGAAAAGTGCTTATTTCTGTATTTCCATGTTGCAACTTGCTGAAAACTGTCCACAATGTTAATTTCATCTCAAATAGACAGCACAGCAAAAAATGGACATCCCAGAGTGCATCAAACATGATTTAGAGCTTGTTTATGGAAAAGTGCTTATTTCTGTATTTCCATGTTGCAACTTGCTGAAAACTGTCCACAATGTTAATTTCATCTCAAATAGACAGCACAGCAAAAAATGGACATCCCAGAGTGCATCAAACATGATTTAGAGCTTGTTTATGGAAAAGTGCTTATTTCTGTATTTCCATGTTGCAACTTGCTGAAAACTGTCCACAATGTTAATTTCATCTCAAATAGACAGACACAGCAAAAAATGGACATCCCAGAGTGCATCAAACATGATTTAGAGCTTGTTTATGGAAAAGTGCTTATTTCTGTATTTCCATGTTGCAACTTGCTGAAAACTGTCCACAATGTTAATTTCATCTCAAATAGACAGCACAGCAAAAAAAAATGGACATCCCAGAGTGCATCAAACATGATTTAGAGCTTGTTTATGGAAAAGTGCTTATTTCTGTATTTCCATGTTGCAACTTGCTGAAAACTGTCCACAATGTTAATTTCATCTCAAATAGACAGCACAGCAAAAAATGGACATCCCAGAGTGCATCAAACATGATTTAGAGCTTGTTTATGGAAAAGTGCTTATTTCTGTATTTCCATGTTGCAACTTGCTGAAAACTGTCCACAATGTTAATTTCATCTCAAATAGACAGCACAGCAAAAAATGGACATCCCAGAGTGCATCAAACATGATTTAGAGCTTGTTTATGGAAAAGTGCTTATTTCTGTATTTCCATGTTGCAACTTGCTGAAAACTGTCCACAATGTTAATTTCATCTCAAATAGACAGCACAGCAAAAAAAAATGGACATCCCAGAGTGCATCAAACATGATTTAGAGCTTGTTTATGGAAAAGTGCTTATTTCTGTATTTCCATGTTGCAACTTGCTGAAAACTGTCCACAATGTTAATTTCATCTCAAATAGACAGCACAGCAAAAAATGGACATCCCAGAGTGCATCAAACATGATTTAGAGCTTGTTTATGGAAAAGTGCTTATTTCTGTATTTCCATGTTGCAACTTGCTGAAAACTGTCCACAATGTTAATTTCATCTCAAATAGACAGCACAGCAAAAAATGGACATCCCAGAGTGCATCAAACATGATTTAGAGCTTGTTTATGGAAAAGTGCTTATTTCTGTATTTCCATGTTGCAACTTGCTGAAAACTGTCCACAATGTTAATTTCATCTCAAATAGACAGCACAGCAAAAAATGGACATCCCAGAGTGCATCAAACATGATTTAGAGCTTGTTTATGGAAAAGTGCTTATTTCTGTATTTCCATGTTGCAACTTGCTGAAAACTGTCCACAATGTTAATTTCATCTCAAATAGACAGCACAGCAAAAAATGGACATCCCAGAGTGCATCAAACATGATTTAGAGCTTGTTTATGGAAAAGTGCTTATTTCTGTATTTCCATGTTGCAACTTGCTGAAAACTGTCCACAATGTTAATTTCATCTCAAATAGACAGCACAGCAAAAAATGGACATCCCAGAGTGCATCAAACATGATTTAGAGCTTGTTTATGGAAAAGTGCTTATTTCTGTATTTCCATGTTGCAACTTGCTGAAAACTGTCCACAATGTTAATTTCATCTCAAATAGACAGCACAGCAAAAAATGGACATCCCAGAGTGCATCAAACATGATTTAGAGCTTGTTTATGGAAAAGTGCTTATTTCTGTATTTCCATGTTGCAACTTGCTGAAAACTGTCCACAATGTTCAGTTCATCTCAAATAAGACAGCACAGCAAAAAATGGACATCCCAGAGTGCATCAAACATGATTTAGAGCTTGTTTATGGAAAAGTGCTTATTTCTGTATTTCCATGTTGCAACTTGCTGAAAACTGTCCACAATGTTAATTTCATCTCAAATAGACAGCACAGCAAAAAATGGACATCCCAGAGTGCATCAAACATGATTTAGAGCTTGTTTATGGAAAAGTGCTTATTTCTGTATTTCCATGTTGCAACTTGCTGAAAACTGTCCACAATGTTAATTTCATCTCAAATAGACAGCACAGCAAAAAATGGACATCCCAGAGTGCATCAAACATGATTTAGAGCTTGTTTATGGAAAAGTGCTTATTTCTTGCATTTCAATGTTGCAACTTGCTGAAAACTGTCCACAATGTTAATTTCATCTCAAATAGACAGCACAGCAAAAAATGGACATCCCAGAGTGCATCAAACATGATTTAGAGCTTGTTTATGGAAAAGTGCTTATTTCTGTATTTCCATGTTGCAACTTGCTGAAAACTGTCCACAATGTTAATTTCATCTCAAATAGACAGCACAGCAAAAAATGGACATCCCAGAGTGCATCAAACATGATTTAGAGCTTGTTTATGGAAAAGTGCTTATTTCTGTATTTCCATGTTGCAACTTGCTGAAAACTGTCCACAATGTTAATTTCATCTCAAATAGACAGCACAGCAAAAAAAAAATGGACATCCCAGAGTGCATCAAACATGATTTAGAGCTTGTTTATGGAAAAGTGCTTATTTCTGTATTTCCATGTTGCAACTTGCTGAAAACTGTCCACAATGTTAATTTCATCTCAAATAGACAGCACAGCAAAAAAAAATGGACATCCCAGAGTGCATCAAACATGATTTAGAGCTTGTTTATGGAAAAGTGCTTATTTCTGTATTTCCATGTTGCAACTTGCTGAAAACTGTCCACAATGTTAATTTCATCTCAAATAGACAGCACAGCAAAAAATGGACATCCCAGAGTGCATCAAACATGATTTAGAGCTTGTTTATGGAAAAAAAATGGACATCCCAGTGCTTATTTCTTGCATTTCATTTCTGATGTTGCAACTTGCTGAAAACTGTCCACAATGTTAATTTCATCTCAAATAGAAAAATGGACATCCCAGAGTGCATCAAACATGATTTAGAGCTTGTTTATGGAAAAGTGCTTATTTCTGTATTTCCATGTTGCAACTTGCTGAAAACTGTCCACAATGTTAATTTCATCTCAAATAGACAGCACAGCAAAAAATGGACATCCCAGAGTGCATCAAACATGATTTAGAGCTTGTTTATGGAAAAGTGCTTATTTCTGTATTTCCATGTTGCAACTTGCTGAAAACTGTCCACAATGTTAATTTCATCTCAAATAGACAGCACAGCAAAAAATGGACATCCCAGAGTGCATCAAACATGATTTAGAGCTTGTTTATGGAAAAGTGCTTATTTCTGTATTTCCATGTTGCAACTTGCTGAAAACTGTCCACAATGTTAATTTCATCTCAAATAGACAGCACAGCAAAAAATGGACATCCCAGAGTGCATCAAACATGATTTAGAGCTTGTTTATGGAAAAGTGCTTATTTCTGTATTTCCATGTTGCAACTTGCTGAAAACTGTCCACAATGTTAATTTCATCTCAAATAGACAGCACAGCAAAAAATGGACATCCCAGAGTGCATCAAACATGATTTAGAGCTTGTTTATGGAAAAGTGCTTATTGCTTATTTCTGTATTTCCATGTTGCAACTTGCTGAAAACTGTCCACAATGTTAATTTCATCTCAAATAGACAGCACAGCAAAAAATGGACATCCCAGAGTGCATCAAACATGATTTAGAGCTTGTTTATGGAAAAGTGCTTATTTCTGTATTTCAATGTTGCAACTTGCTGAAAACTGTCCACAATGTTAATTTCATCTCAAATAGACAGCACAGCAAAAAAAAATGGACATCCCAGAGTGCATCAAACATGATTTAGAGCTTGTTTATGGAAGTGCTTATTTCTGTATTTCATGTTTTTTCTGACATTTCAATGTTGCAAAAAGTTGCTGAAAACTGTCCACAATGTTAATTTCATCTCAAATAGACAGCACAGCAAAAATGGACATCCCAGAGTGCATCAAACATGATTTAGAGCTTGTTTATGGAAAAGTGCTTATTTCTGTATTTCCATGTTGCAACTTGCTGAAAACTGTCCACAATGTTAATTTCATCTCAAATAGACAGCACAGCAAAAAATGGACATCCCAGAGTGCATCAAACATGATTTAGAGCTTGTTTATGGAAAAGTTATTTTTCTATTTCCATGTTGCAACTTGCTGAAAACTGTCCACAATGTTAATTTCATCTCAAATAGACAGCACAGCAAAAAATGGACATCCATCAAACAGAGTGCATCAAACATGATTTAGAGCTTGTTTATGGAAAATCAAACATGTTTAGAGCTTATTTCTGTATTTCCATGTTGCAACTTGCTGAAAACTGTCCACAATGTTAATTTCATCTCAAATAGACAGCACAGCAAAAATGGACATCCCAGAGTGCATCAAACATGCATCAAACATGATTTAGAGCTTGTTTATGGAAAAGTGCTTATTTCTGTATTTCCATGTTGCAACTTGCTTCCACAATGTTATTTCATCTCATGTTGCAACTTGCTGAAAACTGTCCACAATGTTAATTTCATCTCAAATAGACAGCACAGCAAAAATGGACATCCCAGAGTGCATCAAACATGATTTAGAGCTTGTTTATGGAAAAGTGCTTATTTCTGTATTTCCATGTTGCAACTTGCTGAAAACTGTCCACAATGTTAATTTCATCTCAAATAGACAGCACAGCAAAAAATGGACATCCCAGAGTGCATCAAACATGATTTAGAGCTTGTTTATGGAAAAGTGCTTATTTCTGTATTTCCATGTTGCAACTTGCTGAAAACTGTCCACAATGTTAATTTCATCTCAAATAGACAGCACAGCAAAAAATGGACATCCCAGAGTGCATCAAACATGATTTAGAGCTTGTTTATGGAAAAGTGCTTATTTCTGTATTTCCATGTTGCAACTTGCTGAAAACTGTCCACAATGTTAATTTCATCTCAAATAGACAGCACAGCAAAAAAAAAAATGGACATCCCAGAGTGCATCAAACATGATTTAGAGCTTGTTTATGGAAAAGTGCTTATTTCTGTATTTCCATGTTGCAACTTGCTGAAAACTGTCCACAATGTTAATTTCATCTCAAATAGACAGCACAGCAAAATAGACAGCACAGCAAAAAATGGACATCCCAGAGTGCATCAAACATGATTTAGAGCTTGTTTATGGAAAAGTGCTTATTTCTGTATTTCCATGTTGCAACTTGCTGAAAACTGTCCACAATGTTAATTTCATCTCAAATAGACAGCACAGCAAAAAATGGACATCCCAGAGTGCATCAAACATGATTTAGAGCTTGTTTATGGAAAAGTGCTTATTTCTGTATTTCATTTCCATGTTGCAACTTGCTGAAAACTGTCCACAATGTTAATTTCATCTCAAATAGACAGCACAGCAAAAAATGGACATCCCAGAGTGCATCAAACATGATTTAGAGCTTGTTTATGGAAAAGTGCTTATTTCTGTATTTCAATGTTGCAACTTGCTCAAAACTGTCCACAATGTTAATTTCATCTCAAATAGACAGCAAACTGTCCACATTGTTAATTTCATCTCAAATAGAAAGCACAGCAAAAAATGGACATCCCAGAGTGCATCAAACATGATTTAGAGCTTGTTTATGGAAAAGTGCTTATTTCTGTATTTCCATGTTGCAACTTGCTGAAAACTAGTGCTTATTTCTGTATTTCCATGTTGCAACTTGCTGAAAACTGTCCACAATGTTAATTTCATCTCAAATAGACAGCACAGCAAAAAATGGACATCCCAGAGTGCATCAAACATGATTTAGAGCTTGTTTATGGAAAAGTGCTTATTTCTGTATTTCAATGTTGCAACTTGCTGAAAACTGTCCACAATGTTAATTTCATCTCAAATAGACAGCACAGCAAAAAATGGACATCCCAGAGTGCATCAAACATGATTTAGAGCTTGTTTATGGAAAAGTGCTTATTTCTGTATTTCCATGTTGCAACTTGCTGAAAACTGTCCACAATGTTAATTTCATCTCAAATAGACAGCACAGCAAAAAATGGACATCCCAGAGTGCATCAAACATGATTTAGAGCTTGTTTATGGACAAGCACAGAAATGCCGGTGGATGAACTCACCCAACCACAGAGACCTCTAAAAGAGGAAAAGATCAAAGGGCACAGACCGAGTGTGAAGTGGCCCAAAGCTGTTGAAAAGAGACAGTGGGAAACCATCAACAACGACCTGACAAAAATCTTGGAACAACAGGTAGGAACAGCAGAGAAAAAGCTTGAAAGGATGGGAGACATTAGCTACAGTGCCTTGCGAAAGTATTCGGCCCCCTTGAACTTTGCGACCTTTTGCCACATTTCAGGCTTCAAACATAAAGATATAAAACTGTATTTTTTTTGTGACGAATCAACAACAAGTGGGACACAATCATGAAGTGGAACGACATTTATTGGATATTTCAAACTTTTTTAACAAATCAAAAACTGAAAAATTGGGCGTGCAAAATTATTCAGCCCCTTTACTTTCAGTGCAGCAAACTCTCTCCAGAAGTTCAGTGAGGATCTCTGAATGATCCAATGTTGACCTAAATGACTAATGATGATAAATACAATCCACCTGTGTGTAATCAAGTCTCCGTATAAATGCACCTGCACTGTGATAGTCTCAGAGGTCCGTTAAAAGCGCAGAGAGCATCATGAAGAACAAGGAACACACCAGGCAGGTACAAGATACTGTTGTGAAGAAGTTTAAAGCCGGATTTGGATACAAAAAGATTTCCCAAGCTTTAAACATCCCAAGGAGCACTGTGCAAGCGATAATATTGAAATGGAAGGAGTATCAGACCACTGCAAATCTACCAAGACCTGGCCGTCCCTCTAAACTTTCAGCTCATACAAGGAGAAGACTGATCAGAGATGCAGCCAAGAGGCCCATGATCACTCTGGATGAACTGCAGAGATCTACAGCTGAGGTGGGAGACTCTGTCCTTAGGACAACAATCAGTCGTATATTTTCGAATACTTTCGCAAGGCACTGTACCACTATGGAGAAGAGCGCTTTGGAGTAAACGAAAGGAGAAGTGGCAAGACACCACCCGCGCCAGCCAAATCTAGGAGGCAGCAGGAGATCGAGATACAGAGAGAGAAGGCAGCTGAGGAAGCAGTGGAAGAAGGCCTCTGATGCAGAGAGAGAAGGTATCATGCTACTCCAAGCAGACATTAAATGTCGGCTGGCAACCTTGCGAAGAGTGGAAAACTTAAGGAAACTTCGTAGGAAGAAGGAACACTCAAGAACACGGTTCTATAAAAACCCCTTTAAGTTTGTCAAAGGTCTCTTCGCAAAGGAAAAGTGCGGGATCCTAAAAACTCCAAAGCCTGAACTGGAAGAACATTTGGAAAAGGTCCACCAGGACATGAAAAGGCATGAGCAGATAATCATCCCACATGACATCCCACCTATTCAACCACCAGAATTCAATCTGGACACTGACCCTCCAAAATGGAGGGAAGTAGAGAACGTTGTCCGAAGAGCAAGAGCGGCCTCGGCTCCTGGGCCTAATGGAGTACCATACAAGCTCTACAAGAACGCCCCGGATGTTCTACGCTTTCTTTGGAGGCTCATGAGGATAGTGTGGCAGAAGGAAATAATATACCAAAGGCATGGCGAGGGCTGGTGGTGTGCTAATCCCGAAAGAGAAGGATGCGACAGACATCTCCCTTCTCAACGTCGAAGGGAAGATCTTTTTCAGTATAATAGCACAGAGGCCGTCCACTTATCTGGAAAGGAACAAGTACATTGATACATCTGTACAGAAAGTAGGCATTCCTGGTTTCTCTGGTTGCCTAGAACATACTAGTATGATTTGGCACCAGATCCAAACAGCTAAGAAGGACAAGAGAGACCTCTATGTCATCTTCCTCGACCTGGCCAATGCCTTTGGCTCAGTTCCGCATGAACTCCTCTGGGAATCCTTCAACATTTTTCACGTACCAGAACCCATCACTACATTGGTAAAGGCCTATTTCCAAGACCTGCAATTGTGTTTCACAACACCGGACTTCACAACATGGCAGCGCTTGGAAGAAGGCATAATGGCAGGCTGTACAATTTCTCCTCTGGCCTTCACTATGGCCATGGAAGTCATCATCAGGGCATCGAGATGGGTGGTCGGCGGTGAGAGAACTAAGGAAGGGCTCCGTCTCCCCCTTATCCGAACATACATGGATGACATGACTACACTGACCACCACTGCAGCATGCACCAGGCGGTTACTTGCAAAACTGCAGGATAACATAAGCATCTCCATAGTCAAAGGACAGCTTAAAGGTGTGAGGTTCTGCATTGGAGATGACCCGATACCAACGGTGTCTGAGCAACCCATCAAGAGCCTGGGTAGATGGTACAACGAAAGCCTCCGGGATAAAGATCAAGTGCAGCAAGTAAGGCAGGACATCGCCGACGGTCTTGAGAACATCAACAAGACCCTACTGCCTGGGAGGCTCAAGCTTTGGTGCCTACAGTTTGGACTTCTCCCCCGGGTAATATGGCCACTCACAGTCTATGAGGTCCCAATAACAACAGTGGAGAAGATGGAGCGAACCATTACCTCATACGTGAAGAAATGGCTGGGTGTCCCACGATGCCTGAGTAACATCGGCCTCTATGGCAAAGGGGTCCTTGAACTACCTCTTACAAGTCTAACGGAGGAGTACAAGTGCTCTAAAGTAAGACTTCAGATGACATTGAAGGACTCCAAAGACCAGACCATTAGCAAGGCTGCACCTCCCCTACAAACTGGACGGAAATGGACATCATCCAAGGCTGTGCAGCAAGCAACATCAGCGCTGAGACACCAAGACATTGTGGGGAATATCCAGCATGGAAGAGGAGGCTTTGGCCTGGCAGCAAGCAAACCAACGTTCCATAAGGCAACAACATCTGAACGCAGGAAGCTGGTGGTCGAGGAGGTGCGCAGACAGGAGGAGACTGCAAGAAGTGCAAAGGCTGTCTCTCTTGCTAAACAAGGGCAATGGACGCGGTGGAAAGGCCTGGAGAGGAGAAAGATCAACTGGAGTGAGCTTTGGCAAATGGAGGCAAGCAACATCAGCTTCATCATAAGAGCTGTTTATGATGTGCTTCCATCACCAAAAAAATCTACATCAATGGTATGGCAAGGACTCGACTTGCCCCCTCTGCCCAGCTCCAGTGACTCTCAGGCATATAATGACAGGTTGCAAGACCAGCCTCTCACAAGACCGCTACACCTGGAGGCACAATCAGGTCCTCAAAAGCCTGGCTGCAGCACTTGAGACCAAGAGGAGTGCAACCAATTCATTACCTCCAAAAACAAGCAATCCCGTCAAAACAACAACATTCATCCGGGAGGGACAGAAAAGGCCCAAGTATCCTCCTACGAAGCCAGAAACTGGACACCTAGCCATGGCCCGGGACTGCAAGATGCTTGTCGATATTGGCCAGCAACTAATTTTTCCACCTGAGATTGCTTCTACCAACCTTTAGGCCAGACATGGTACTCTGGTCCCCTTCGCGAAAGGCTGTGTACATCATAGAGCTCACAGTCCCATGGGAGAACTCTGTTGAAGAGGCCTATGAGCGTAAGAAACTGCGTTACACAGAGTTGGCAGCAGACGCAACTCAGCGTGGCTGGAATGCAAAAGTCTGGCCAGTTGTAGTGGGATGCAGAGGATTCGTGGCTTCTTCCACCATCAGGTTGCTGAAAGAACTTGGAATCCATGGACAGGCTCTGCGGCAGACCGTCAGAGCAGTTTCTCAAGCAGCTGAAAGAGGCAGCCAGTGGATCTGGATCAAACGGAGCCCTTGCTGGGCTATAACTTCATGACCCCCCACCCCCACCTGAGAACCCAATTCAGATCCCTCCAACTTGAGGGCATATGAGGTATGCAGTCAGCTGTAGGGCTGGCTCAGGGAAGAGGACACCCCTGCCTTGCATAGTCCCGTGGGACATCTTAATTGGGCATGGGACACAAGCTAAGGCTTGATCACCCTTTAGCTGGCCACCTTTGATGAGGGTGTTTAGTGATTAAAGGCCGAAACACCCACTGATTCGAAGGCACACTACTGAGGATGTGTCCCAAAATGTACATCTTAACCCAGTCTAAGAAATAAACCTCCCATGCCACTCTGTCAACATCACGGCAAATCTCATGCGAGTGCATTCCATCTATTGGCACAATGGACAGTTTTTAATGTCTCGTCCCGTGTTTTATGATTTTATTCCTATCCATATGCAATATTGTAAATACCATTCTTAAGTCACCACAAATGCATAAACTAAATCTATTTTCCTGTAATTTGCTAGGTTTCAGTCCAATTGGCTACAGATTTTCATGCGAAAATTCAAACTTCTGTATGAAGAAATTATGCATATTTTCCCACCAGTGTGTTTCCATCAAATTGACTTGTTACAGATTAAGACGTAGTGCACATAAAATAACTTTTGCGGTTAAATTCCCATGTACTGTACCAAATAATAAAAAACAATTGGGTTTCCATCGCATTTTCAACTCTATTGATGGTTTTGTCACAAAATTGTCTGCGTTACATAGAGAATGTGCCCACTCTGGTCTAGGCACGTGTGCTCTAGCCAACAGCTCGCTGATAATTTGCGGGTATAGCCTATACCGTATGATTTTACTTGTCAAACTGCAGCCAAGCATCGATCATCATGCCATCTGAATTAGACCCTTGATATTTATTGGAAAGGAGCATCAACATCAAGTTCATCGTAACTTATTTCATCTGTAGCCTAATAAACTGCATGCTTTCCCGAGTCATAGTGGGAGGACCACACAATATCATTGCGTGACTAAGTTTACTGCGATATGATGGTTATTATATAAATATTTGCACATAAAGGTGTTTCCACCACCATTTCTCACATAATTCATTTTACCGACACAAAAAGATCCACCTTTGTCTAGTGTATTTTGTTTTGTTCACATTTTTTTCCAGTTTCCATCAGGCCTGTCATGACATTTATCCATCAGGTCCTTTACTCGCTTATAAATGTTGGTTGGAAACCTGATTAGTGTGACCAAGTCGTGGCCTTAGAAGTCTGCTCACACACACTTCTGTTTGTTCCCCTTCATTGAAATTAAATGTGACTCTGAAGAAAGCAGCCGGCTGGGGTTTGGCTCCTCTCTTGGGATAACATTTTCTAAATGCTCAAAGCATGTCTCTTCTTTAAAAGCACAGCCATGAGCGTATTTCTCCTGCGTGAGGATGAAGTGGCCTGACCAAATGCCTTCAAACCCCATTTGGAATTTGAGAGTGTCCCTGAGTTTAGACTGCGGGTCACTACATACACTCGCCAGCAGCAGTAAACCAAAGAGTCTAAAAGCAATGTATATTCAGTATTCACTGCCTTCATACATAGAGGAAGCACAGTGATGCTGAAGGGATGGGATCTGACCTTGACCCAGAGGCATATCTGTAAAGTATGAGCAGGGTAAGGAGGTTTTCCTGACCACATGAACTGACCAGGTGTAAAGAGGTGTTAGGCACTGTGTTGTCTGGTATAGAGAACAATAGTAAACTATAACATATTTTTTAACACTCCATTTTGCCCTGGTGTTGATCTCTACTCCTGGGTCTTGGAGGTGGCAAGGACACACTCAAGAACACCCACATCAGACCACACCCCCAAGCCAACTCACGATTGGCTTCTGTCATGGCCGCTCGAGGAGCAATCCAATAAAAACGAGGCCAAATCAGCGGGTGCAGTTATGGACATATGCCATCCATGGCAAAAAAGAGGCCTCTTAAAATGGACTAACTTAAACAAAGTTGCTATATGTCATTGTGTATGATGGCTGGGGATTGATTGTGAGATACTGGTCTTTGTGCACAATGCTTGACCAGCTCCACCTCCTTCTGTAACCCCTGTACTTTCCATCAAAGCCCAGGGATCCAATTCAAATGAAAATGCGTGTGGAGCTGTGCTACGTCCCTCATAACGCTTCTTAGTCGTAGTCTATGCCCTACCCTCTAAGTAACCTGTAGTTAACCTGAGGTCACCCTCCCCGGTTCTGTCCCTCTCCATGTCTCCTGCAGGGCCTGCTCCAGACCGTAATCACAGCCAACCACCCAGAGCTAATATCTGCCATCCTACCTGACTTCCAAAGGAATATGAAGGAATATGTAGAATGTGACCTGCAGGACATTTTGCCACGTTCATTAAAAAAAAATCTCCACCCACAGACCAATTAGGCATTGCAAAGATTGTGAGTAGTAAGACACACATTTCTGCTCTTTAGAATCAACAACTAGATACCGTAAATGGTCACACTAATCCGGTTTCCATCCAACCTTTTACTGCGAATAAAGTACATGGCGGATAAAAAGAATATCACGACAGGCCTGATGGAAACAGGAATTTTGTTGGTCAACTTTCCAAATGCCGACAAAACAAAATACGCTAGACAAGGTATCATTGCTACAGACATGTAATCATTGCAACAGTTGTAAATATATATATATATATATTACTATTATTATTTTATATTTTTTATACAGTACCAGTCAAAAGTTGACATTGTCATGGTCGTCCTCCTCTTCATCTGAAGAGGAGAGGCGAGGCGAGATGGATCGGAGGACCAAAATGCGGCGTGGTATATGTTCATCATTAATTTTAATAAAGAAAACACTGAACACTGAAACCCTATACAAAAACAGTAAACGAAATAACAACCGTGACGCTAATGCGAACTGCGGTGAAACAAGCAATCAACATAGACAATCACCCACAAAAAAACAGTGCAACCCAGGCTACCTAAGTATGATTCTCAATCAGAGACAACTAATGACACCTGCCTCTGACTGAGAACCATACTAGGCCGAAACATAGAAATCCCCAAATCATAGAAAAACAAACATAGACTGCCCACCCCAACTCACGCCCTGACTATACTAAATAATGCCAAAACAAAGGAAATAAAGGTCAGAACGTGACAGACATACTTATTCATTCCAGGGTTTTTCTTTATTTGTACTATTTTCTACATTGTAGAATAATAGTGAAGACATCAACACTATGAAAAAACACATGTGGAATGTAGTAACCAAAAAAGTGTTAAAACAAATGAAAATAGATTTGAGATTTGAGATTCTTCAATGTAACCACCCTTTGCCTTGATGACAGTTTTGCACACTCTTGGCATTCTCTCAACCAGCTTCACCTGGAATGCTTGCAGGGTGAACAAGGCTTTAGTGACAGCTCTTTCACAGACTCTCCTTCACAACCAGACAACTAACCATTCCACTACTGGAGAATCCTAGTAGTCAATTGGCCTGGAACCAACTGTTGTAGTTGGAAACTGATCACCACACAGCCCTGAATACCCTGCCAGTCATACAGGAAGGATACTGCTCCAGTATGACCAGTTAACTATGTAACCTGGTCAGGCCCCAGAACAACAACCATCAATGGCTACTTTGTCTCCTCACCCTGTTAGGACACACGAATGTCCCGATCACCTTAAAGACTTTGAACCAGAGCTTACAAATCAAATCAAATCAATCAAATCACATTGTTTTAGACACATGCGCCGAATACAACAGCACAGTAAAATGCTTACTTACGAGTCCCTAACCAACAATGCAGTTTAAAAAAATACAGATAAGAGATAAAAGTAACAAGTAATTAAAGAGCAGCAGTGAAATAACAATAGTGAGACTATACACATGGGGGTACCGATCAGAGTCAATGTGCGGGGGGCACCGGTTATTTGAGGTAGTATGTACATATAGGTAGAGTTATTTATTAAAGTGACTATGCATAGATGGCAACAGAAAGCAGCAGCAGTGGGGGGGGCACTGAAAATAGCCTGGGAAGCCATTTTACTAGATGTTTAGGAGTCTTATGGCTTGGGGATAGAAGTTGTTTAGAAGCCTCTTGGAACCTAGACTTGGCACTCCGGTACTGCTTGCCGTGCGATAGCAGAGAAAACAGTATATGACTAGGGTGGCTGGTGTCTTGGACCATTTTTAGGGCCTTCCTCTGACACCGCCTGGTGTTGAGGTCCTGGATGGCAGGAAGTTTGGCCCCAGTGTTGTACTGGGCCGTACGCACTACCTCTGTAGTTACTTGCGGTCGGTGCCCGAGCAGTTGCCATACCAGGCAGTGATGCAACCAGTCAAGATGCTCTCCATGGTGCAGCTGTAGAACCTTTTGAGGATCTGAGGACCCATGCCAAGTCTCCTGAGGGGAAAAAGCCATTGTCATATGGCCTCTTCATGACTGTCTTGGTGTGCTTGGACCATGTTAGTTTGTTGGTGATGTGGACACCAAGGAACTTGAAGCTCTGAACCTGCTCCACTGCAGCCCTGTCGATGAGAATGGGGGCGTGCTCGGTCCTCTTTTTCCTGTAGTCCACAATTATCTCCTTTGTCTTGATCACATTGAGGGAGAGGTTGTTGTCCTGGCACCACACGGCCGGGTCTCTGACCTCCTCCCTATAGGCTGTCTCATCGTTGTCGTTGATCAGGCCTACTGTTGTGTCGTCGGCAAACTTAATGATGGTGTTGGAGTCGTGCCTGGCCGTGCAGTCATGAGTGAACAGGGAGTACAGGAGCGGACTGAGCACACATGTGTTGTTACTTACCCTTACCACCTGGGGCAGCCCGTCAGGAAGTCCAGGATCCAGTTGCAGAGGGAGGTGTTTAGTCCCAGGGTCCTTAGCTTATTGATGAGCTTTGAGGGCACTATGGTGTTGAATGCTGAGCTATAGTCAATGAATAAGCATTCTCACATAGGTGTTCCTTTTATCCAGGTGGGAAAGGGCAGTGTTGACTACAATGGAGATTGCATCATCTGTGGATCTGTTGGGGAGGTATGCAAATTGGAGTTGGTCTAGGGTTTCTGGGATGATGTTGTTGATGTGAGCCATGACCAGCCTTTCAAGGCACTACTTACTTATGATACATATATGCTACTATGCTAATAATACTGTTGTATTTCAGTTTTCTTTCCTGTTACTTGGTTAAGCTACTATGTGCTTGTATTGTTTTTTATTTAATTTTTTATTTAACCTTTATTTAACTAGGCTTCTTATTATATTTTGCAGAATTGCCCATTGTTGATATGCTGTAAGTGTGTGAATGAGATGTAAACATGAACACACATTGACAAGCTATTTGGTGTGAGCTATTCAAGCAAATCAGAGGCATGTCAGTTAATTCAGAAAGTATTCAGACCCCTTGACTTTTTCCACATTTTGCTATGTTACAGCCTTATTCTAAAATGGATTTAAATAATAATAATCCTCATCAATCTACACACAATATCCCATAATGACAAAGTGAAAACAGGTAAAACATTTTTTTTGCACATTTATTACAAATTAAAAACAGAAATACCTTATTTACATAAGTATTCAGACACATTGCTATGAGACTCAGAATTGAGCTCAGGTGCATCCTGTTTCCATGGGATGTTTCTACAACTTGAATGGAGTCCACCTGTAATAAATGCAATTGAAAAGGCACCTAAAGGCACCCAAAGGACTCTCAGACCATGAGAAACAAGATTCTCCGGGTCTGATGAAACCAAGATTGAACTCTGAATGTCAAGCGTCATGTATGGAGGAAATCTGGCACTGCTTATCACCTGACCAATACCATAACCTACGGTGAAGCATTGTGGTGGCACCATCAATCTGTGGGGATGTTTTTCAGTGGCAGAAACTTGGAGTCTAGTCAGGATTGAGGGAAAGAGTACAGAAGTACAGAGAGTACAGAGTAATCCTTGATGAAAACCTGCTCCAGAGCGCTCATGACAGGGTGGGGCAAATGTTCACCTTCCAACAGGACAATGACCCTTAACACACAGCCAAGACAACACAGGAGTGGCTTCGGGACAAGTCACTGAATGTCCATGAGTGGCCCAGCCAGAGCCCGGACTTGAACCCGATTGAAAATCTCTGCAGAGACCTGAAAATAGCTGAGCAGTGACGCTCCCTGTCCAACCTGACAGAGCTTGAGAGGATCTGCAAAGAAGAATGAGAGAAACTCCACCAAATACAGGTCTTCCAAGCTTGTAGTGTCATACCCAAGAAGACTCTAGGCTGTATTCGCAGCCAAAGGTGTTTCAACAAAGTACTGAATAAAGGGTTTGAATACTTATGTAAATGTGATATTTACGTTTTTTTTTTCTTTCTTAAAACTTGTTTTTGCTTTGTCATTATGGGGTATTTTGTGTTGATTGATGAGGGAAAAAACTATTTAATCTATTATAGAATAAGGCTTAACGTAAGAAAATGTGAAAAAAGTCAAGGGGTCTGTATACTTTTGGAATGCACTGTATGGAATAGCGTGCCATTTGGGACGCACAATTGTGTCTCCGACTACAAATACTGGGACTTGATGTATGACCGTCTGCAGTCAGCCCCTCTTGCTTGATAAACATCTCTGACTGTGATAAACATCTCTTACTTTGTCATAATTTACTGCTGAAGGCACTGAGCATTCCAAGTAGCTTTATTTGATGTCTTCTTCACAGATGCCAAACCAAATGCTGGGGGAGTTAAACAAAAACACCATTCTATCTTTAAACAGTTTTCCATTGGCAGCATTTTGGTGTGTATTTTAATAAACCACAAATACGGTTATTCATCTTTTTTACATGTTCAAAAAGTAAAATTGTCTCAGAGGAACCCAAAGTTATTTTTTCTGCTTCTATTATCATCAACAATAAATATCTTTCTTAGATTCATGTTTTAAATGTTTTTTTAATGATTAAAGCGTTATTAGAGAAGATATGTAAGGACTATTTTAAACCTTTCTTACAAAAGAATACTTGAGTCAATGGAACTCTCTGCACACTCTCTCCCATATGGCTGAACTGAATTGGCAGAGGTGATAGAGTAAGAATCAGTTCTCTCCACCAAAAACACACATATACAGGAATAAGCACACCCCCAAAAACACATATAAACAAAACACTGCCAAAAGTATTCAAATGAGTGGATTCGGCTATTTAAGCCACACCCGTTGCGGACAGGTGTATAAAGCGAGCACACCACCATGCAATTGCCATAGACAAACATTAGCAGTAGAATGGCCCGTACTGAAGAGTTTGGTGACTTTCAACTTGGAACCGTCATAGGATGCCACCTTTCCAACATCAGTTCGTAAAATGTCTGCCCTGTAAAGGCTGCTATTGTAAAGTGGAAATGTCTATGAGCAACAGCGGCTCAGCCGTGAAGGGCTAGGCCATCTCATAGAACAGGACCGTCGAGTGCTGCAGCGTGTAGTGCGTAAAAATAGTCTGTCATCGGTTGAAAAATTCCCTACCGAGTTCCACCTGTGGTAAATTCAATTGATTGGACATGATTTGGAAAGGCCTGTGTATATACCTGTGTATATAAGGTCCGCAGTTGACCGTGCATGTCAGAGCAAAAACCAAGCCACGAGGTCAAAATAATTTTTCGTAGAGCTCCGATACAGGATTGTGTGAAGGCACAGCTCTGGGGAAGGGTACCAAAACATTTCTGCAGCATTGAAGGTCCCCAAGAACACAGTGGCTTCTATCATTCTTAAATGGGATAAGTTTGTAACCACCAAGTCTCTTCCTAGAGCTGGCCGCTCGGCCAAACTGAGCAATCGGGGGAGAAAGGCCTTGGTCAGGGAGGTGACCCAGTGGGTTTTTTGGAGCCCACTTTTGTACTAAACCGGTAATACCGTAAATCCCAGGATGAGAGAAGGACCGCATGGCAATATAAAAATCGGGATACCGCCCAATCCTATTGTTAGGTGTAATGCACTGTTGGAGCTGGAAACATAAGCATTTCGCTGCACCTGCGATAACCTCAGCACAATATGAGTGCACAACAAATAACGTGATTTGATTTGATACTGGATTTTTAGGATGAATCCCTGGACTGGAAAACGTTTATTTCCAACATTGGTACAATACGCAGGTGTATCATGAAGCACTGAATTTTTAAATTAAATCACTTCCAGTTAGGTTACATTATTTTAGATGGTAAACAGGTTTTCCCTCTAAAATGTCTGTACCATTCTACATTCTAACATTTAATATTGGACTGTTCCGTTTCAGTGCCAACATACTGTATCAACGAAAACAGGGCCCTGTTTTCGTTGATACAGTATGTTGGCACTGAAACGGAACAGTCCAATATTAAATGTTAGAATGTAGAATGGTACAGACATTTTAGAGGGAAAACCTGTTTACCATCTAAAATAATGTAACCTAACTGGAAGTGATTTAATTTAAAAATTCAGTGCTTCATGATACACCTGCATATTGTAAAGAATAATAATACCTGCGTATTATAAAGAATAGATTAGAGCCCATTTTCTTTTTATCAGTGGCACTTCTATTCCTATATAAACTCACCCCATCAACACACATATGTTACAGTAGCCTATATTTTGAACACACACCCATTGAGTTCAGAGGGCACAGAGGTACACCTACTTTTCCAGCAGAAGTCATTTTCATCCAAGAGAGGAGAATATGAACAGAATGAGAGAGCCTCAGCCTGGTCGAGGTTTACACAGCCAACGTTTAGGGGTTGGAAAAAGGTCATACCTGATAAGCAGGAATGGTGTTATGCTCAGAAGATTAATGGTGTTTACAGAATCTGAGTGTGACTAATATATCTCTAATGTACTCTGTCAGAGTCTCCAACGAGTGATAGTAACAAGTAGTTATGGCAGGGTATAAAAAATTAGCTGCAGATTCTAAAATATGTTCTCATCAATAAGATCCCTCAACATTTGGTACTTGACTGGAATTGACTGCCTGAGGTCTGCAGGAAAGGCAAACAATATTACTCACTTTAAACATTACTGCTATTATGCTATAGCACATAGTGTATATTGTTGCTTTATCTACAGCGAATTCAGAAAGTATTCAGACCCCTTGACTTTTCCACATTTCGTTATGTTACAGCCTTATTCTAAAATGTATTAAATAAAACATTTTCCACATCAATCTACACACAATACCCTATAATGACGAAGCAGAAACAGGTTTTTAGAAATGCATTGAAATTAAAAACAAAAATACCTTATTTACATAAGTATTAAGACCCTTTACTATGTGACTCGAAATTGAGCTCAGGCACATCCTGTTTCTATTAACCTCTCTTGGGTAGGGGGCAGTAATTTTCACGTCTGGATGAAAAGCGTGCCCAAAGTAAACTGCCTGTTACTCACACCCAGAAGCTAGGACATGCTGGTAGATTTGGATAGAAAACACTCTAAAGTCTGTGAGTCCTACAGAACTGATATGGCAGGAGAAAGCCTGAGGAAAAACCATTAAAAATAAATGTTCAGCCTACCACTGTTTTCAATGGCTGTCACTTTTATTATAAGGTTAAATCCTCACAGATTGCAGTTCTTAGGGCTTCCACTAGATGTCAACAGTCTTTAGAAAGAGTTTCATGCTGTTTTTTTGGGAAAAATTAGCCAGAAGTTGTAGTTTTTCCAGGTGGCTCCCATTTTGGCTGTAGAGTTTCCAAGCGCGTGGTAGAGAAAACGTTCTTTGATTTTTTTTCTCGGATAAAGACAATAACGATTTTCTGTCTTAAATTGTATTGTTTATTTACGTATTAGGGTACCTAAGGTTTGATTATAAACGTTATTGGACTTGTTTGGAAAAGTTTATTAGTAATGTTTGGGATTCATTTTGTATGCATTTTGATGGAGGGAAACTGGGTGGATTATTGACTGAAGCGCACCAGCTAAACTGAGTTTTTATGGATATAAAGAAGGACAAAATCGAACAAAAGGACCATTTGTGATGTATCTGGGACCTTTTGGAGTGCCAACAGAAGAAGATCATCAAAGGTAAGGTATTTATTATATCACTATTCCTGACTGTCGTGGCAAACCTGCCTGGTTCAAATATGTTTTTCATGCTTTTGTACTCGGGGCGCTGTCCTCAGATAATTGCATGGTCTGCTTTCGCTGTAAAGCCTTTTTGAAATCTGACAAAGCGCCTGTATTAACAAGAAGTTAAGCTTTATTTTGATGTATTACACTTGTGATTTTATGAAAGTTAAATATTTATAATTCTGTAGTTTGTATTATGCGCTCTGCAATTTCACCGGATGTTGGCCAGGTGGGACGGTAGCATCCCACCTGCCCACATTCATCCTTGAGATGTTTTTACAACTTGGTTGGAGTCCACCTGTGGTAAAATCAATTGATTGGACATGATTTAGAAAGGCACACACCTGTCTATATAAAGTCTCACAGTTGACCGTGCATGTCAGAGAAAAAAAACAAGCCATGAGGTTGAAGGAATTGTTCGTAGAGCTCCGAGACAGGATTGTGTCGAGGCAGAGATACAGGGAAGGGGACCCAAAAATGTCTGCAGCATTGAAGATCCCCAAGAACACAGTGGCCTCCATCATTCTTAAATGGAAGAAGTTTGGAACCAAAAAGACTGGCTGCCCGGCCAAACTGAGCTTGGCAGTCAAGACTCCAATGATCACTCTGATAGAGCTCCAGAGTTCCTCTGTGGAGATGGGAGAACCTTCCATAAGGACAACCATCTCTGCAGAACTCTACCAATCAGGCCTTTACAGTAGAGTGGCCAGACGCAAGCCATGTCGTCAGTAAAAACCACATGACAGCCCCCTTGGATTTTGCCAAAAGGCTGGAGGAAACCTGGTACCATCCCTACGGTGAAGCATGGTGGTGGCAGCATCATGCTGTGGGGATGTTTTTCAGCGGCAGGGACTGGGAGGCTAGTCAAGATCAAGGGAAAGATGAACAGAGCAAAGTACAGAGAGATCCTTGATGAAAACCTGGCTCCAGAGTGCTCAGCCTAGGGTGAAGGTTCACTTTCCAACAGGACAACAACCCTAAGCACACAGCCAAGACAATGCAGGAATGGCTTCGGGACGAGTCACTGAATGTCCTTGAGTGTCCCAGCCAGAGCCCGGACTTGAACCCGATCAAAATAAAAATAGCTGAGCAGTGATGCTCCCTATCCAGCCTGACAGAGCTTGAGAGGATCTGCAGAGAAGAATGAGAGAAACTTCCCAAATACAGGTGTGCCAAGCTTGTAGCATCATACCCACAAGAAGACTCGAGGCTGTAATCACTGTCAAAGGTGCTTCAACAAAGTACTGAGTAAAGGGTCTGAATATTTATGTAAATGTGATATCAACATTTATGTCATATCAAAATGTATTCAATTTTGAATAAGGCTGTAACATAACAAAATGTGGAAAAAGCCAAGGGGTCTGAATACTTTCCCAATGCAGTACTTTACAGTATACTTGATAACAATGTAGCTTACAGGTTAATAATAGGACTACACAGTATCTGGAAACTTTTTTTTCTCAGAAGTTTTAATCTATATTCTGTACTATGAAACAAAGATAAATGATTTAAAGAATGATTGTAAAAAATTTGGGCAAAAAGGCAAACTCAGCTCTATCTTTCACTTAATCAGATGGCTCAATCATCACAAAACCCACTGATATTCCCAACTACTTTAATTATTTTTTTCATTGGCAAGATTAGCAAATTTAGACATGGCATGCCAACAACAAACTCTGAACCTACACATCCATTCATAACTGACCAAATTATGAAGGACCAGCATTGTAATTTTGAATTCCTTAAAGTGAGTGGGGAAGAGGTGATACAATTACTGTTGTCTATCAACAATGACAAGCCACCTGGGTTTGACAACTTGGATGGAAAATGACTGAAGATGATAGCATACTATATTGCCACTCCTATTTGTTATCTCTTCAATCTAAATTTATAGGAAAGGAAAGTGTGTGCCCTCAGGCTTGGAGGGAAGCAAAAGTTGATATGTTCTCCAAGATTAGCAAAGCACCATTTACAGGCTCAAACAACCAACCAATCAGCTTGCTACCAACCCTTAGTAAACTTTTGGAACATATTGTGTTTGACCAGATACAATGCTATTTCACAGGAAACAAATTAAAAACTGACGTTCAGCATGCTTCTAGGGAGGGGCACTCAACATGTACAGCACTTACACAAATGATTGATGATTGGCTGAAATAAATTGAATAAGAATCTTGAAAGAGCTGATTTGTTGGACTTCATTGCAGCTTTTAACATGATCAATCATAGTTTGCTAATGGAAAGACGTATGCGTTATGGCTTTACACCCCCTGCTATATTGTGGATAAAGAGTTACCTGTCTAACAGAATACAGAGGGTGTTTTTAATTAATGGAAGCCTCCAACATAATCCAGGTAGAGTCGGGAATTTTCCAGGGCAGTTGTCTAGGCTCCTTACTTTTAAAAATCTTTACTAATAAACTGCAACTGGAACTGAGTAAAGCCCGTGTGTCTATGTACGCAGATGACTCAACATTATACACGTCAGCTACCACAGGAAGGGTAATCACTGCAACACTTAAACAAGAGCCACAGTCAGTTTTAGAATGGGTGGCAAGTAATCAAATCAAATCAAATCTTATTGGTCACATACACATGGTTAGCAGATGTTAATGCGAGTGTAGCGAAATGCTTGTGCTACTAGTTCCGACCATGCAGTAATATCTAAAGTAATTAACAATTTCACGATAACTACTTTATACACACAAGTGTAAAGGAATGAATAAGAATATGTACATATAAATATATGGATGAGCGATGGCTGTGCGGCATAGGCAAGATGCAGTAGATGGTATAGAATGCAGTACATACATATGAGATGAGTAATGTAGGGTATGTAAACATTATATAAAGTGGTATTGTTTAAAGTGGCCAGTGATACATGTATTACATCCAATTTTTTTTATTATTAAAGTGGCTAGAGATTTGAGTCAGTATTTTGGCAGCAGCCACTCAATGTTAGTGATGGCTGTTTAACAGTCTGATGGCCTTGAGATAGAAGCTGTTTTTCAGTTTCCCGGTCCCAGCTTTGATGCACCTGTACTGACCTCGCCTTCTGGAAGATAGCAGGGTGAACAGGCAGTGGCCCGGTTGGTTGTTGTCCTTGATGATCTTTTTGGCCTTCCTGTGACATCGAGTGCTGTACCTGTCCTGGAGGGCAGGTAGTTGGTCCCCGGTGATGCGTTGTGCAGACCTCACCACCATCTGGAGAGCCTTACGGTTGTGGGCGGAGCAGTTGCCATACCAGACGGTGATACAGCCCGACAGGATGCTCTCCATCGTGCATCTGTAAAAGTTTGTGAGTGTTTTCCTGGGACATGCCACATTTCTTTAGCCTCCTAAGGTTGAAGAGGCGCTGTTGCGCCTTCTTCACCACACTGTCTGTTTGGGTGGACTATTTCAGTTTGTCCGTGATGTGTACGCCGAGGAACTTAAAACTTTCCACCTTCTCCACTACTGTCCCATCGATGTGGATAGGGGGGTGCTCCCTCTGCTGTTTCCTGAACTCCACGATCATCTCCTTTGTTTTGTTGACGTTGAGTGAGAGGTTATTTTCCTGACACCACACTCCGAGGGCCCTCAGCTCCTCCCTGTAGGCCGTCTCGTCATTGTTGGTAATCAAGCCTGCCAATGTAGTGTCGTCTGCAAACTTGATGATTGAGTTGGAGGCGTGCATGGCCACGCAGTCATGGGTGAAAAGGGAGTACAGGAGAAGGCTGGGAACGCACCCTTGTGGTGCCCCTGTGTTGAGGATCAGATGTTGTTTCCTACCCTCACCACCTGAGGGCGGCCCGTCAGAAAGCAGGACCCAGTAGCATAGGGCGGGGTCGAGACCAAGGGTTTTGGAGGGTCCTATGATGTTAAATGCTGAGCTGTAATCGATGAACAGCATTCTTACATAGACATCCTCTTGTCCAGATGGGTTAGTGTCATCTCATTGACACTCGACAGTGTCAAGTGTGATTGCGATTGCGTCGTCTGTGGACCTATTGGGGCGGTAAGCAAATTGGAGTGGGTCTAGGGTGTCAGGTAGGGTGGAGGTGATATGATCCTTGACTAGTCTCTCAAAGCACTTCATGATGACGGAAGTGAGTGCTACGGGGCGATAGTTGTTTAGCTCAGTTACCTTAGCTTTCTTGGGAACAGGAACAATGGTGGCCCTCTTGTGGGGAAGAGTGGGAAGAGTAGACTGGGATAGGCATTGAATTAATATGTCCATAAAAACACAACAGCCAGCTGGTCTGCGCATACTCTGAGGACGCGGGATGCCGTCTGGGCCGGCAGCCATGCGAGGGTTAACACGTTTAAATGTTTTACTCACGTTGGCTGTGGTGAAGGAGAGCCCACAGGTTTTAAGCTAGTACTAAATATTTCTAAAACTAAAAACATTGTATTTGGAACAAACCATTCACTAAACCCTAAGCCTCAACTAAATCTTGTAATGAATAATGTGGAAATTGAGCCAGTTCAGGAGACTAAACTGCTTGGTGTAACACCGGATTGTAAAACCCTCATGGTCAAAACATGTTGATGCAATGGTAGCTAAGATGGGGAGAGGTCTGTCTGTAATAAAGCGCTGCTCTGCTTTCTTGACATTGCCATCAACAAAACAAGTCCTACAGGCCCTAGTTTTGTCTCACCTGGGCTACTGTCCAGTCATATGGTCAAGTGCCACAAAGAGGGACATAGGAAAATTACGGTTGTCCCAGAACACAGCAGCACGGCTAGCCCTTAAACGTACACAGAGAGCTAACATCAATGACATGCATGTCAATCTCTCCTGGCTCAAAGTAGAGGAGATATTGAGTTCATCACTACTTGTCTTTGTGAGAGGTATTGAGATGTTGAAAGCACAGAGCTGTCTGTTCAAACGACTAGCAAACATCTCGGACACCCATGCGTACCCCAAAAGACATGCCATCACGGGTCTCTTCACATTAGTGCTGAGCAATTAACCGAAATGTCATTATTTTTCATTTTTTAAACAACATATTGAGCGATGTCAGTTCCATTATTTGAATTCCATTTAGCTTAGTTTTTTTCTGTGAGCTCTGTATGCAGTTTCTGTGGAGATTAAACAGATCAAAGCCTGAACTGTGCAATGTGGTAGGGAGTTGTAGTTTCCAACAGGCCAATATTCTACATAGTTTAGAGCAGAAAACGTGGTAATTAACTACAATGACCATAATCCATTGCTCGCCCGCTTAAACTTGTGAATATGCGATGAGAGGGATGGAATGATGGTTAATAGGTGATAATTACTAATGGGCAGTCACTACCCTCATGGGACTTTTATCAATTGTTTTATTCTTTATTGTTACATCATTCACCCCACATTATTCATAGTGCATTTAATGTTTAAAAAAATATGTGTCAAAACAAAATTGAAAAACAATGATTATTTTTGAATTATCGAACCGAAACTGAAACACTAATTGCTTAGCACTACTTCACAGTCCCTAAGTCCAGAACAGACTCAGGGAAATGCACAGTACTACACAGAGCAATGGTTACATGGAACTCTGTTCCTCTCATGCAAACAGAAACATCTGTTTTAAAAAACATAAAACTACACCTTATGGACCAAGGCAGAGTGTGAAGAGACGCACTCACACAGGCACACAATACACACATACTCACACACATGCTAACACACTCACTCCATACATAAACACATTTTTCTGTTGTTGTATGGTGGGATTATACATTTTGTGTGTGTAGTGGTGTAATGATGTTAAATGATGTACTGTTTTATTTATTTTTATTTTTGTATTTGGACCCCAGGAAGAATAGCTGCTGCCTTGGGGATCCATAATAAATACAAATACCACTAACTGAGTGATCGATTTATTCATTCAAAATGGCTCCACACACCAATAGGCAGACACCTGTCTCTTTACCCATCTGTTTATTAACCTGTCTCATGGCGCTTATCTCTTTCTGTCAAGCATACAAATAACTCTCTGTGGGAGAGCTGACAGCAGCTGAAACATCAGGTTATTCATTTTTTATGAAGTGTTACATGCATGCCTGAAATAACTATGTTTACAACAGTGTGTCATGCCACCATGGACGGAGTACTGAAAACACGAAAACGTGTTGTCGACATGATCTAATGAGGAACACCTTCCTAACATCGAGTTGCACTGCCTTTTGCCCTCAAAACAGCTTCAATTTGTTGGGGCATGGACTACAAGGTGTCAAAAGCGTTCCACAGGGATGCTGGCCCATGTTGACTGGATGACCTTTGGGTGAAGGACCACTCTTGATACACACGGGTAACTGTTGAGCGTGAAAAACCCGGCAGCAATGCAGTTCTTTACACACTCAAACATCTGTGCCAGACACCTACCCTGTTCAAAGGTACTTAAATATTTTGTCTTCCCCATTCACCCTCTGAATGGCACACACACACAATCCATGTCTCAATTGTCTCAAGGCTTAAAAATCCTTCTTTAACCTGTCTCCTCCCCTTTATCTACTCTGATTAAAGTGAATTTAACAAGTGACATCAATAATGGTTCATAGCTTCACCTGGATTCATGTCTTGTAAACTCAGTGTCTAAAATGAAACGAAATCAAATTGTATTGCGGCACATAAACATGGTTAGCAGATGTTATTGCGAGTGTAGTGAAACTAGGCACAGCATGGACTTGCTGTTTCCTGAAGTCCATGATCATCTCAGCATTCTTACATAGGCATTCCTTTTGTCCAGGGGTGGCAGGTAGCCTAGTGGTTAGAGCGTAGGGCTAGTTACCGAAAGGTTGCAAGATTGAATCCCCGAGCTGACAAAGTGAAAATTTGTCTTTCTTCCTCTGAACAAGGCAGTTTAAACAACTGTTCCTAGGCTGTCATTGAAAATAAGAATTTGTTCTTAACTGACTTGCCTGGTAAAATAAAAGGTGGGACAATAGTAATGTTATCGTAATTAACACTTTGGATTGGAAGTGGGGTTGGGGGATGACAGCCAGGCACTTATATTTGCAATATAAGTAGTTAGGCTTTCATAAGGTATTATGAGCCAATGGAAATCTATTAGGTGTTTTTTCAGTGATCTTTCTTCTTTAGCTAATAAATGTATATATTCATTCACAACTAGGATCTTGATGGGCCCAGCACAGCCAGTGTGGTCCCCTGGTCTCAGTGCTGTGGTAAAGAATGCTAGGCTTAGTATTGACAGCTCAGAGGCGAGTGCAGTGGAGGTAAGAAGAAAACAGAACGACACCGATGTACTGCCAGTTCCTTAATACACTACGTGGCCCAAAGTATGTGGACACCCCTTCAAATTAGTGGATCCGGCTATTTCAGCCAGACCCATTGCTGACAGGTGTATAAAATCGAGCACGCAGCCATGCAATCTCATAAACATTGGCAGTAGAATGGCCTTACTGAAGAGCTCAGTGACTTTCAATGTGGCACCGTCATAGGATGCCACCTTTCCAACAAGTCAAATTTCTGCCCTGCTAGAGCTGCCCCGGTCAACTATAAGTGCTGTTATTGTGAAGTGGAAACGTTTGCCGAGCAGCCGCACACAAGTCTAAGATCACCATACACAATGCCAAGTGTCGGCTGGAGGGGTATAAAGCCTGCCGCCATTGGACTCTGGAGCAGTGAAAACATTTTCTCTGGAGTGATGAATCACGCTTCACCATCTGGCAGTCTGACGGACATATCTGGTTTTGGCGGATGCCAGGAGAATGCTACTTGCCCGAATGGAAAGTGCTGATTGAAAAGTTTGGTGGACCAGGAATAATGGTTTGGAGCTGTTTTCATGGTTCTGGCTAGGCCCCTTTAGTTCCAGTGAAGGGAAATCTTAACGCTACAGCATACAATGACATTCTAGACAATTCTGTGCTTCCGGTTGTGTGGCAACAGTTTGGGGAAAGCCCTTACCTGTTTCAGCATGACAATGCCCCAGTGCACAAAACGAGGTCCATACAGAAATGGTTTGTCGAGATCGGTGTGGAAGAACTTGACTGGCCTGCACAGAGCCCTGACCTCAACCCCAGCGAACATCTTTGGGATTAATTGGAATGCCGACTGCGAGCCAGGCCTAATCGCCCAACATCAGTTCCCGACCTTCTTACAGTAATGCTTTTGTGGCTGAATGGAATCAAGTCCCCCAGCAATGTTCCAACATCTTGTGGAAAGCCTTCCCAAAAAGGTGGAGGCTGTTATAGTAGCAAAGGGGTGACCAACTCCATATTAATGCCCATGATTTTGGAATGAGATGTTCAATGAGCTGGTGTCCACATCCGTTTGTAGTGTATGTTGGCTCTATATGTAATAACAATTAACACTTAGGAGTGACAGACAGAGTGACAGACAGAGTAACAGACAGACAAACAGGCAGACAGGCAGGCAGGCAGGCAGGCAGGCAGACAGACAGACAGACAGAGTGACAAGGAGCAGCACAGACAGAGTGACAGACAGACAGAAAGACAGAGACATAGTGACAGCAGAAACAGCGTGCACTGTGATGTGGGCTTCTGTGGATTAAATGCCAGGGTTGAATTTTTGTTACAGTCCACCCCTGGGTCCTTCCACCAATTATGTGCTTTTTGATAAGTGGAACTTGGTGAACTAAGAAACTACTTATTAAACATCCCGCTTTGGGTTGAATGTGTCAATGTGTAGTTCATACATGCATAATCTATGAGAATATCTTACCTCAATTAGCCACTGAAAGTGACTGTTTTCTTTTCCTTACATTTCCCACTATGTGGGCCAGACTCCTAGCAATTCAAGTTCTAGTGTGCTTCAGCTAGCAAGAGGCCTGCCCATCGTTATCCAATGAGATTACAGGGTGTGCCCAACTGCTCAGTGTACACAGTAGAGAGATAGAGAGAGAAATGACCTGGTGCACATATCTGCACATATGAGATGTAGTATGCCATTTTAGGGGGCCACTTTTGGCTCATGAGTGCTACTTTCAGAACTATTGGCTAAAAAATTTACAAAAGTACCGCAGAATCTCTTTAAGTGCCAAATAAAGTAACAGGGTTGACGTAACAGGTTGATTTATTCTTAAATCAGCCATAACTCCCCTTGTGACAGGGGGAATTGAAGTTTGTTGTGTGCAACAGGGAGTGGCAATTAAATACAAGCTTCACAAAAATAATGAAATTGTTAAAACATTTGTAGCATTTCTATTTATGGGTAACAGGGTTGACGTGTTATGTTCGACCTGCTCAGTAATCCACCACAAAACGCCAGAAAATTGCCAAAAAGAATAGAAATAGCTCACCTGCTTTTACTCTATGATGTGACTATTAAAGATGTTATTTTTTTCTTTTGAAAAAAATATTTAAAAAGGAATAATTTCACCGTATTAAAACGAGAATACAGTTCACATAACAAGGACAGAAGTAAATTAATCACTACTCATCACATTAAATAAATAATAATCTTCGAAATCACTTTGTCAAAGCAACAACATAACTAGGGCTTAACAATGATGGTGAAACTTGGAGAAATGCTGGAGTTAAGTAGGTTAAAATCTTCCTAGAAGTGAACCCGGGTTGACTAACGGACATATCAAAACGCTGAACTTTGGCACTATAGCAAGCCTTTAATCATATTAAAGATTTATTGAATTCTTTATGTGGTCTATATTAAAGTGTAGGAAGCAAGTGTGGTAAAAGATTTAGTAAGTTAGTTGTAGTCACAATCTGGTTTCCGATAAGTACAAACATACCGTAATTGCTGGACTATTAAGCGCACCTGAATATAAACCACACCCACTGAATTATTAAAAAACATGTATTTTGTACATAAATAAGCAGCACATGTCTATAAGCCGCAGATGCCTACCGGTACATTGAAACAAATTAACTTTACACAGCCTTTAAACGAAACACGGCTTGTAACAAAAATAAATAGGCTTTAACGAAACACGGCTTGTAACAAAAATTAAAACAGTAGCCTACCAAGAAAGTCCTTGGTCACTATCTTCCTCCTCCTGTGCACTGAAACCACTGAAGTCATCTCCTTCGGTGTTGGAGTTGAATAGCCTCAGAATTGCTTCATCCGATGTTGGATCGTTTTCATTGTCGCCCTTGTCACTTTCATCCGGAGACAAATACCCCGCTGAGCTCATGCTGCCCCTTCAACACGCAGCAGTCCAGCCTTTCGAAACCCGCTGATGATAGTGGATTTTTTGACAATGCTCCACGCTGTCAGGACCCACTGGCAGACTTGACCATAAGATGCTCTTCGCCTGCGGCCCGTTTTAGTGAAGGATTTCTCCCCACTTGTCATCCAAGTCTCCCACTGAACAAGGAGCGCCACCTTAAATGCACGATTTACACTGATGTCGAGTGGCTGCAAATACTTTGGGCCATCTGCTTTTCTTCCCTCTGAAAGCTTTTGTTGTCTTTCTGCACTGAGTCAGTTCCTCACGCTGCTGTTTCCAACGTCTTATCATCGACTCATTAAGGCCAAGCTCCCATGCAGCAGCTCTATTTCCTTTTCCAACAGCCAGATTTATCGCCTTCAACTTGAAACCTGAATCATATGCATTTCTCCGTGTCTTTGCCATGATGAGGGTGACAAAATTACTACCGTAATCAGAATGATGGGAAGTTTAAGCGTGCTTGATTTACGTCACATTATGTGACGGTGCTCAGTTTTTTGGCAGCATGAATCTTGTGAAAGCGGGACAAATCCATAAATTAGCCGCGTCATTGTATAAACCACGAGGTTCAAAGTGTGGGAATAAAGTAGCGGCTTATAGTCCGGAAATTACAGTAGTTACATTTTTGGGTTATTACATATTTATGAACTTATTTCCGGATAACTTCTAAACTACCCACAATGCACTATTTCTCAATGTTATATGGAGAATCTACTCTGTGCTACCGAGTTTGTATGCTAGCTCGGTAGCTAGCTCTGCTGTGGGCTCAAAATTGTGTAGGACCTCGTCTGTTCTCCTTTTTGTTTTGTCAACTTTTCAGCATGTTCTCTGTGAAGTAGGCTACGGGAGTTCTGTAACTTTTTACACTTTGGCTTAGTGCTAGCACGTTGACATCTGGAATCTATCTATTTTGGATTTTGACCCGCCTCCCCCTCGCTTTGGTAGCTAACTCAGCCTGCACTCTTTTATAGGTTTTACCATCAATGGGCTCCAACCATCAATCTGTAAGTCTCTGCTCTCTATTTGCTTTTAATCTACAATTATGTTTTAGCTGTGTTGTAACTGCATTCTTTGGAATTCTGATCGGTAAATAGAAAATAAAATAGAAAAGAGAGGTGTAACTTTGCATTGGGACTTTTGATGCAAATACTAATGCAAATCCATGTGTTTCATGTGGTTACGTTTATGCTACCTACCCTTTAAAGGGCACTTCATTCGATATAAGTGTCTTTTAAAATTCAATATTGGTGCACAATTTCTACTTACATTATCAAAAGGACGCAAAAGGCACTGATTTCGTGCAACGACCCAAACGTTGTATATGTCAGCTCAGTCGTAAATTACTTTTAAATGTCAAGCTCGCTACAATGCACGATCAGATTGAATCCCAGCCTTACACATTGTTGACACCTTAGCGAATCGAGGGGAGCATTTATCTCAAACCCTGATAGTCTGATCCATTTCTCACCAATTTTCATACAATTCATATTTACAGCTTCAAATCGTCAGTTACTTTTGACCCAGTATATATTATTGCAGGAGATTATTTCTACTCTACAGTAACCTGAATCATTATGGCCGAAGATTTTTAACGTTTAATATTTTCTCACCTCACGGCCGCATAGGCAGACAAACAGAAATGGATTTGTCTAGTGAAGTTGACCAGGTGTCTAATATCCTGGTCTCTCACATTCCTTGAGGGGCCAGTCCTTCCATCCTGATGACCCCTTCATATTATTATTACTTACGAGAGAGAGAGCAAGAGAGAGAGAGAGAGAGAGAGAGAGAGAAAGAGCGAGAGAGAGAAATGTAAAGAAAATTATAACACTGGCAGCACCCCAGTGATCCATATAAAATTGAACAATAACTCAATCAGTTCAATTCTGATTGACCACCAGACACACTTTTACAGTCTAGTATAAATAAGCCTGGTAGAGGATACTTAAAAATAAAAAAATGTTTTACCCCCTTTTCTCCCCAATTTCGTGGTGTCCAATTGTTAGTAGTTACTATCTTGTCTCATCGCTATAACTCCCGTACGGGCTCGGGAGAGACGAAGGTTGAAAGCCATGCGTCCTCCGAAACACAACCCAATCAAGCGCACTGCTTCTTAACACAGCGCCTCTAACCCGGAAGCCAGCCGCACCAATGTGTCAGAGGAAACACTGTGCACCAGGCCACCTTGGTTAGCACGCACTGCGCCCGGCCCGCCACAGAAGTCGCTGGTGTGCGATGAGACAAGGATATCCCTACCGGCCAAACCCTCCCTAACCCGGACGACGCTAGGCTAATTGTGCGTCGCCCCACGGTATCCTCACACAAGTCTCTCCCGAGCCCGTTTGTATAAACCTTGCGTTGGTCTATAGGCTACAATTTTGTGCAAACTATAAACCCATGCTGGCCCAACGCGAAACAATTATTCGTTTTCACATTATGTTTTTTAAGGGATAGGAGAATTACAGAGGCAGAACTTGAATTAACTCTGCTTTTATTAGAAGTTTTACATTGCAAACTGTGACTATTTTTCATGCCACAAGGGCTACCGGTTCTTGGCAAATGGGTTCCTGAAGGAAACAGACCAAAACTAAAAGGTGCCGGATCCTGTTCCAGCAGGATCCGGATTAAATTAAGCACTGGGTTTAAGGACACAATTGTTCCACTCCGATAAACAATGAAACTTTAATGAGACAATGGCCATGAAAAATCCACAAGGTAATAGCCAATAAATAAATAAATACATATTATGATAATTGAGCCATTTTAGATCATTGGAGGAACACTACTGTTGTTTTCCACAATAACTGGTAGTGACAGAGAAATACAATTACCGTAATAAAAAATGTATTTCCATTATCACTATAACCACAACAGAATGGGCTTGGTATGCCCACGTGTTTTTCCTCCATTTACATTTATTGCGACACCCAAAACAAATTTTGGGGGGTTGCGTTTTCTCTAAAGAAGCAAAGTTATCCTGATTGAGCATTTTTTTAGGCGATACTTGGAGCTCTAGATGGAGCACAAACCAATGCTGCCATATCAAACAGCCACCTGATGATTGATAATGATTACTGACTAGTTTGTGTGGTTGTGAAACTCACGATGGTGGAAACATTCTGGTCAACAAGCTGATTTCCAGGCGTGATATACATTCCCATGTGGTGCCATGCATCACACAGTGAAAGAAGGAGGTCATGACTAGGGTTGCAAAGCTACCAAAGTTACCGGATTCTTCCGTCATTTGGGTAATTCACTTTTTCCACAACTGCCACCAGTTTGATGTCAAAACATTAACAACAAATACATCTTGACATAGTAAAATAAAGAAATGTTTGTAAAATATATATACAGTATAAAGGATATTTCAAACACCAATTGTATTCTCTAAGTTGCTGGTTTATATTTAGGATAATGTTTTACAGCTTTGTCATTGTATATTTTTTATTTTAAAATCATCTCATTATATTAGTTTATATTTTACATGTGATAAGGCCACACAGAGGGACAGATATATTACAGACGCCTGTGACAATCTGAAGTACCCAAAAGGGCCACTAGATGTGTTATGATAGATTACATAAAATCCTTGAAAGATACAACATTCTGGTAGTTTACTGGTAAACTTAGAAAGTTTCCAGTAATATACCTTCCCCTTGCAACCCAACACAACACATCATATCAAGCATGTCCAAACAGATAAGTACAATACAGTCAAGTATTTATATATTTGCACACAAGAAAAAGACGAAACAATGTGATGGTGAGAATTTATAGGAGAGTTAAACAACTCTAAGGGGCTTGTAAGAAGTAAGTACCTTATAGTAAGTACTACTGTTTATTCAGCCTAAAATAGCTATGAGGTGCGAGAATTATCTTGTGCTGTTTTGTTGGGTAAAAGTATTCCACACAGCAAAGATATACTGTACGGAATGTAAATAGGAAGTGTAAATGTGAATGGAATAACAGTAGTAATCCTTGGTTACAATCTGAAAGATTTATGACACCTGAGGGGCAGAAGTGTAGCTGCACTCAGGAAGAACAAATCTTTATTGGCAAACTCTTTGGACAGTAACATTAAAAACAGTGTTTGAGTTCAGTATCATCTTTCTCTATTCAGTTCAAAACTACCTAAAAGATATAGTGTAAGTGCTCCACCTCGGGCTTGTGTGGTGCAGGAGATCTTCATGGGCTATACTCAGCCTTGTCTGAGGGTGGTACGTTGGTGGCCTGTCCATCTAGCGGTGTGGGGGCTGTGCTTTGGCAGATCCGGCCTGGTTGGCCTTATCAGGGGTATCGTCGGACAGGGGTACAGAGTCCCCCGACCCACCCCTGTCTCAGCTTCCAATATATTTAAATTAATAATTGTATTTAACTAGGCATTTGTATTTACAATGACGAACTATATGCTGCAATAGTCCACGTGCCGGGGGGCTAGGGTCAGTCTGTTATATCTGGTGTAATTATACTGTCTTATCTGGTGTCCTGTGTGAATTTAAGTATGCTCCATCTAATTCTCTCTCTCTCTCGCTCACTCTCTCTCTCACCTCCCGGGGGACCTGAGCCCCAGGATCATGCCTCAGGACTACTTGGCCTGATGATTCCTGGCTGTCCCCAGTCCACATGGTCATACTGCTTGTCCCGGACCTGCTGTTTTCGACTCTCTCTACCGAATCTGCTGTCTCGACCTCTGAATGCTCGGCTATGAAAAGCCAACTGACATTTACTCCTGAGGTACTGACATGTTGCACCCTCTACAACCACTATGATTATTATTTGACCCTGCTGGTTGGATATGAACGTTTGAACATCTCAAAGAACAATCTGCCCTTAATGGCCATGTTCTCTTATAATCTCCACCCGGCACAGCCAGAAGAGGACTGGCCACCCCTCAGAGCCTGGTTCCGCTCGAGGTTTCTTCCTTGGTTCCTGCCTTTCTAGGGAGTTTTTCCTAGCCACCGTGCTTCTACATCTGGGGTTTTAGGCTGGATTTCTGTATCAGCACTTTGTGACATCTGCTGATGTAAAAATGGCTTTATAAATACATTTCATTGATTGATTGAAACAAAGGGTTCATACACATCTGATACAAATGCTTGTTTAGGAGATACATCAGTCCCAACGAGAGACTTAATGGGCTGGAATGCTCCCACAAGAAGAAACTAAAATGAAGTTCCCTCAAATTTGAACTCTAACCACTTGTTGAATCATCTGACGGGATTCGTTGAGATAATTTAACACCTACCCCGTTCACTAGTGATATTTTCATGTTCACATGTATCTTTGAGTAAACGTCAATACATTGAACAAAGTTACAGTGGAAGTTAAAAGTGTGGTAAGTTCAAAACAGAAGTTAAAAGACGGAGCAATCAAAACACATATCATATCATTCATTATTTAGACCCCTAAGCCATAGCCTGAAGCGTACAGCCTGTTGGGGAACTTTCAACCTTGTACTGCAGTGGGCTAAATCAGGGTCACAAAGGGTGTTTCTTTTTACATCTCACACACATGGTTATGGGCTTAAAAAACAGATGACGCCTGTACCATGTCAGCTATAGAGGGCCAGTTGAAGGGCCTGTTTCACAGACATGGCTTAAGTCTAGTCCCAGACTAAAATGCCTGTTTGAGCTGTCTAAACTCAAAGCGACTTGCACAGACTTATTTTAAAATAGTCGTAGATTTAGCCTGTTCTGGATTAATTAAACAAAGCCAATTGCAAGAGGGAGTATTAGAGCTACTCTAGGACTAAATGTAAGTTTAAATTAACCCATCAGAGGCAGGTTTAACTTCTGCTTAGTGCTGTTTGTGAGGGACCATGGACTATTTGTGGGGCGGCAGGGTAGCCTAGTGGTTAGAGAGTTGGACTAGTTACCGAAAGGTTGCAAGAGCTGACAAGGTACAAATCTGTCATTCTGCCCCTGAACAGGCAGTTAACCCACTGTTCCTAGGCCGTCATTGAAAATAAGAATTTGTTCTTAACTGACTTGCCTAGTTAAATAAAGGTAAAAAAAAAAATTTGAATGTCTAAATGAAGACCAACATGCACTACAGAGGCCAGCCAGACGAGTACTTGTGGATAGGAGTAATCCATTAAACTACTTTGATGAGATAGCTTTTTGAGACCGCTTTCGTATGTTCAAAGAAAATGCATTGGAGATAATATATTTGCTTGAGCCTAGACTTTCCTCTGTCTCAAGAGGAAGGCCTTTACTCAATTTTCTCCAAGTTCTGATCTCTTTGAGGTTTTTGGCATCTGGAATCTTTCATCGTGAAACTGGTGATTTGTGTGGTGCCAGTGAAGCAACTGTGTGTAGAATAGTTCACAAAGTCTGCAGGGCCATTTGTGAACTGAGGAGTCTTTACATCAAGTTTCCTGATGCTGATGGCCAAGCAAACTATAGAGTGTAATTCTATGAATATGGGCACTTCCCCGGAGGGATTGGCTGTATAGATGAATGTCATGTTCCCATCAACTCCTAATGCTGAGGAGTACAGGAACCATAAGAACTGGTTTCCCATCAATGTTCAGAGTGTATGCACTCCGAACTAAGAGTTTTCAAACATTGTTGCCCGTTGGAAAGGTGCAACTCACGATTCAAGTATTTTTCTCACCTCTTCATTGTGTGCTCAGTTTCAGAGAGGACAACTTAGTGGACTACTACTTGGCGACAGTGGATCCGGTCAGAGTAACATTTTATTCACTCCATTCATAAATCCCACAACAGCTGAGCAGCAGATACAACAGAGCTCATATCCGCACGTGAGGCGTTTGTTTGGAGTATGGGAAAAAAATGTATTCCAGTGTTGACGCAATTCACTGTTTCAAGCCAAGAGATGCTGCAAGGTGATCATTGCTACAGCTGTGCTGCACAAGATTGGGATCAAGCAGATGTGCCCATGGGGCTAGGCAGGCAATGACCAACGAGGACGTGCACACGGCGTTGCTTTCACATTGCAGCACTTCAACCAGATAATAAGCATTTAAATATGGAATGTATTCATTATGGCTTATTTTTGCTTTGTTTGTTCTGTACAAAATTCAAATAGTGTGCAGCAAAATTAAATGACTAAACCAAGGCGGATTTAAAATGTAGTTCATGGGGATTAAAATACTCACTCATGAATATCCAAATGACAAAACTTTTTTTTTTTACATATATTGTTCACCATGGCTGGTAATCACAATTGTCTCATTACTGTATCTTTTTTGGATCATACCGCTTCCAGCTTCATATCCAATTCAACCTGTAGAATTCTCATTTCATGTTCTACCTTCAGATATTTAATTTTATGCTCATTATTTAAATTCTCTGGCTAACATTTCATGCATGTCATCTTGTTTGTTGTCTGCTGAAAGGTGGTGACAGCATCTTCTCTCAGGGATGCTATATAGCAGATGGAGGGTACACACTCACTGTGCACTGGCTCTTCCAACCTGTTCGGATTCCTTTCCTCTGGAAAAAGAACACTGTTAGAAGCACAAATAAACTCATATGGTCCTTAGAATGAAAGAATAATAAAGATTGACACAGACAGTGGAATATATTTTCCAACAAAAGTAACCAATTTACTTTCTTTAGTATATATGCATCACAGCACTAGGCGAGACCCAGATGTAGAGACCCAGATGTAGACACAGGAGGCAGATGGTTGGAGTCTTAGATGTTTATTGATCCAAAAAGGGGAAGGCAAGAGAATGGTCATGGACAGGCAAAAGGTCAGAACCAATTCAGAGTCCAGGAGGTGCAGAGTGGCAGACAGGCTCGAGGTCAAGGCAGGCAGAATGGTCAGGCAGGCAGGTACACAGTCCAGAAACAGGCAAGGGTCAAAACTGGGAGGACTAGAAAAAGAGAATAGAAAAGGCAGGGGCATGGGAAAACCACAATGGTTGACTTGGACATGCAATATGAACTGACACAGAGAGACAGGAAACACAGGGATAAATACACTGGGGAAAACAAATCAGCACCTGGAGGGGGTGGAGACAATCACAAGGACAGGTGAAATAGATTAGGGTGTGACAATATATACCATTTGTGCTCAGTTCTTCCTCTGAACTGTCCAAATGGTCATCGTCTGGTGTACCATCCAGAGGATGGTCATCACCAGAGGTTGCTGATGTGTAACAACCGTTGGTGGAAGGTGAGGACCAAGATGCAGAGTGGTAAGTATTCATCATTATTTTAATAAACTGACCACTAAATACAACAAGGAACAAAAGAAACAACCGAAACAGCTCCGTTAGGTGCAAAACACACTAACAGAAAATACCTACCCACAAAACCCATGTGGGCAAGAGCTACCTAAGTATGGTTCTCAATCAGAGACAACGACAGACAGCTGTCCCTGATTGAGAACCATACCCGGCCAAAAACAAAGAAATACAAAAACATAGAAAAAAGAACATAGAACGCCCACCCTAGTCACACCCTGGCATACCAAAATAGAAAATAAAAAGCCTCTCTATGGCCAGGGGGTGACATGGTGCTCGATTATTCCAAACAGCAAGTCACTCAATTCAGGTCTCGTCTTTATTTGGTGGTCCACCACCAGTAGTAACATTAGTATTTTTGAAGGCAGTTTCAGGTTCTTCCACATAGTCTATGAAGACATATCATTCAATATAAGTGATGTCACAAAAATAATGAATATTCGTAATGTGAAATACTGATAATAATGAAGATATCTCACCTGAAGTGGTTGTTCCCTTCTTGTGGTTACATTTTCATTTGCATTGAATTCACTGCAAATTGCAGCCCAACCACCCTTTTCTTTTGCTCAGTAAACTAGTACACATTAAGGCCTACTCCTGGCTTAATCTAAGCCCTGTATTTGAAACCGGAGCGAAATGTATTACATATTGAGTTTGTATCCCAATATTACGCTTTATATACATCACAGAAGACTGAAATATAACAAAACTCTTTGACATAGAAACACCGGATTCTCATCATAAAGCAATGAAAAATGTTTATTAATGATGAAATGATGAAAAATATGAATAATATTGCACCCATGATTTCACTCTATAGGGCGATTTGGTCATTCTACTGTAACATGCTACAGACTGTGATGTTAAAACCTTCAAATATGTGTAGTAAGTCATATTTGCACAAAAGTCAATCTTGTGTTATAAAGGTTATGTATACTTTGAAGCCAGTAGTATTGAAAGTAGCGCTCGAGCCAAAAAGGGTCCCCAAGAATTGTGCACAATTGTGTAAAACATCATATATGTGGATCACGTTGTTGTCCTCAAGCCCTGCTGCATGTACACAAAGGGGAGAATTCCAATCCGAGTTAAGTACGCGTAAATGGAACGGAATTCCTTTTCTATCCACTTTTCTCTTTACGCATATTCTGACCTTGAATGTAAGCATGAAAATAGCATACTATTTACCTGTTATTTGTTTGGGGTGGAGATAAAATAAATTAAGGTGTGGTGGAGGTGTTAATTAAATGCCCAGGCTTCATTTTGTCCATTTTATTTAACAATTTGTGTAATGTTAAATATTTGCCACTATCGGGACCAACACCAGTAATACCCACATATATTTATAACTGTCAATTTAGTGTTAGTTTCCTTAGATTTGTAGCCTACATTCTGCAGCATTCCATTCAGTTTACCTTTCTTTCCTCTGTCACGTCAGAATGACCTCAATAAAATGTTTTTCCTGGATGGATTGCCCTCGGGGTTTCGCCTGCCATATCAGTTCTGTTATACTCACAGACATTATTTTAACAGTTTTAGAAAGTTTAGAGTGTTTTCTATCCAATACTACCCTGCATATGCATATCCTAGCTTCTGGGCCTGAGTAACAGGTAGTTTACTTTGTGCACCTCAGTCATCCAAACTTCCGAATACTGCCCCCTAGCCTTAAAAAGTTAAACAAATCAACATTTTGACTGCTACTGTAAGTATAGGCAAAAGGGGTTTTCGATTTATTTAAACAATTCATTTTTGCCCTTTTCATTAGACTGACTCTCCCACCACGAGGGAATTTCTGGGAGCTATCAGACCCTCAAAGACTTCCTCCAGAAGTGACGCTTGGCAGTCAGGCCAAAGAGTTGAATCTTGGTTTCATCAGTCCAGAGAATCTTGATTCTTATGGTCTGAGAGTCTTTATGTGCGGTTGGACCCTTTGGACCAGATATAGACAGGTGTGTGCCTTTCCAAATCATGTCCAATCAATAGAATTTACCACAGGTGGACTTCAATCAAGTTGTATAAACAAGGCTGATCAATGGAAACAGGAAGCACCTGAGCTCAATTTAAAAATAAACATATTTAATCAATTTTAGAATAAGGCTGTAACGTAAAAAAATGTGGAAAAAGTCAAGGGGTCTGAATACTTTGCTAAGGAACTGTCACTCTCTCTCTTGTTCCTCCTTCAACTGTTCAACTATTGTCTTTCTCTCTCTTTGAGTCAACTACTCACCACATTTTATGCACTGCTACCTAGCTGTAACTTATGCTTCCAGTACGAGATTCATTCTCTGGCCCTTTGATTGGCTGCTGGACAACGTCAGTTCATGTTGCAAGAGCTCTGTCTGATAGGTTGGAGGATGTCCTCCGGAAATTGTCATAATTACTGTGTCTATGGAAGGAAGTGAGCCTCCTTGGTTTTATTTATTTATTTAAACTTTATTTAACTAGGCAAGTTAGTTTAGAACAAATTATTATTTACAATGATGGCTTACACCGGCCAAACCCTAACGAGGACGAAACTGGGCCAAATCTGCGCCGCCCTATGGGACTCCCGATCACGGCCGTTTCTGTTACAGCCCAGGGTCGAACCAGGTTCTGTAGTGATGCCTCTAGCACTGTGATGCAGTGCCTTAGACCTAGTTTTATCTAAAAAGGATAACTTTTTAAATGTTTCACAATTTTTTTATAAATGAAATTCACTGAGGAGAACGGTACTCCCCTTCCTCCTATGAGGAGCCTCCACAGACTTGGAAGTGCTCTTTCACTGTGAAAAGGACAAGCACAACTCAGGATTGTTGAACACCAGTATTTCTACTTGCACATCCCCATCTGCACATCTATCACTCCAGTGTTCATTTCTAAATTGTAATAAATGACCTATTTATTGCCTTACCTTCTTACTTCATTTGCACACACTGTATACAGATTTGTCTATTGTGTTATTGACTGTACATTTGTTTATCCCATGTGTAACTCTGTGTTGTTGTTTTGTCGCACTGCTTTGCTTTATCTTGGCCAAGTCGCAGTTGTAAATGAGAACTTGTTCTCAACTGGCCTACCTGGTAAATAAAGGTGAAATAAATAAAAATAGCAACCATGACCAATGCCATATTGTTGGCACAAACATGTTTGTTGAAATCCAACCTTTTTACTGTGTTGGAAACCTTGTGTTGGACTGATGTGATTATATGGCACACTATTCCCTTTATAAAAGTAGTGCACTTTCGGTTTCCATTTGGCACATTACCTAAATACTCCTTCAGCAAAATGCTGACCACTGTAGGGAACATCTCATTCTCTCCTCTCTTTTCACAGTGGAAGACAGTTTGCCAGTTTGCATGGCTCTGCCAAAAAAAAAGTGAGAGGGGAAAATATGGTCTGCTGCATATGGAAAAACACAGCAACGTTCATCTGTTGCTGTCTGCGAACCCGGAGCTCTGAATCCCTCTGAGCTTTCTGGTACATCTGTACCTCAATGTCATTTGTTTGCAACACCATCATCCTGGGGGACAAATACTCAGTCAAGAGGTTCTCAAGCTTTGTTGGTTGGCTGCATCTAACCAGTCTTTCACACTTCTACACAAAATACAAAGTGAAAACATGTTAATAGAAAATTTTGCTAATTTATTGAAAATTAATTGCAGAAAAATGTCATTTACGAAAGTGACCCCTGAGTCAATAAATTTGGCAGAGGTGACAGCTGTGATTTTCTTTCTGGGTCAATCTGGGTAAGTCTTTTAACACCTGGAATGTACAATATTTGCACAATTTTTAAACAATATCTTCAAGATCTGTCAAGTTGGTTGTTGATCAAAGCTAGACAGCTATTTTCAAGTCTTGCCATATATTTCCATGCCGATTCAACTCAAAATTGTAAAGCCATTCAGGATGGTTCAATGTTGTCTTGGTAAGCAACTCCAAATGTATGTTTGGCCTTGTGTTGAAGGTTATTATCCTGCTGAAAGGTGAATGTGTTTCCAAGTGCCTATTTGAAAGCAGACAACCAGGTTTACCTCTAGGATTATTTTTGCCTTTGCTCTAATCAGATTATTTGTATCCTAAAAAACTCCCAAGTCCCTGTCAATGACAAGCGTACAGTGGCTTGCTGAAGTGTTCACCCCTGTTGGCATTTCTCCTATTTTGATGCATTACAACCTGGAATTAAAATGGCTGTTTGGGGGGTTTGTATCATTTGATTTACACAACATGCCTACCACTTTGAAGATGCAAAACATGTTTTATTGTGAAACAAACAAGAAATAATACAAAAAAGAAAACTATTCACCCCCCAAAGTCAATACTTTGTAGAGTCACCTTTTGCAGCAATTACAGCTGCAAGTCTCTTGGGGTATGTCTCTATAAGCTTGGCACATCTAGCCACTGGGATGTTTGCCCATTCTTCAAGGCAAAGCTGGTCCAGCTCAAGATGGATGGGTTCTGCTGGTGTACAGCAATCTTTAAGTCATACCACAGATTCTCAATTGGATTGAGGTCTGGGCATTGACTAGGCCATTCCAAGACATTTAAATGTTTCCCCTTAAACCACTCGGGTGTTGCTTTAGCAGTATGCTTAAGGTCATTGTCCTGCTAGAATGTGAACCTCTGTCCCAGTCTCAAATCTCTGGAAGACTGAAACAGGTTTCCCTCAAGAATGTCACTGTACAGTTGAAGTCGTAAGTTTACATACACTTAGATTGGAGACATGAAAACCTGTTTTTCAACCACTCCACAAATGTCTTCTTCAAACACTATAGTTTTGGCAAGTCAGTTAGGACATCTACTTCGTGCATGACACAAATAATTTTTCCAACAATTGTTTACGGACAGATTAATTCACTTATAATTGACTGTATCATAATTCCAGTGAGTCAGAAGTTTACATACAACAAGTTGACTGTGCCTTTAAACAGCTTGGAAAATTCCATAAATTATTTAATGGCTTTAGAAGCTTCTGATAGGATAATTGACATCATTTGAGTCAGTTGGATGAGTACCTCTGGATGTATTTCAAGGCATACCTTCAAACTCAGTGCCTCTTTGCTTGACATCATGGGAAAATCAAAAGAAATCAGCCAAGACCTCACAAAATATATTGTAGACCTCCACAAGTCTGCATCATCCTTAGACCTCCACAAGTCTGCATCATCCTTGAGTCAAGTCTGCAATTTCCAAACGCCTGAAGGTACCACATTCATCTGTACAAACAATAGTACGCAAGTATAAACACCATGGGACCACGCAGCCATCATACCGCTCAGGAAGGAGACGCGTTCTGTCTCCTAGAGATGTACGTACTTTGGTGCGAAAAGTGCAAATCCATTCCAGAACAACAGCAAAGGACCCCGTGAAGATTCTGGAGGAAACAGGTACAAAAGTATCAGGAATTGTGAAAAACTGAGTTTAAATGCATTTGGCTAAGGTGTATGTAAACGTCCGACTTCAACTGTATTTAACTCCATCCATCATTCCTTAATTTCTGACCAGATTCCCAGTCCCTGCCGATGAAAAACATCCCCACAACATGATTCTGCCACCATCATGCTTCACTGTGGGGATGATGTTCTCGGGGTGATGGAGGTGTTGGGTTTGCGCCAAACATAGCATTTTCCTTGATGGCCAAAAAGCAGCATTTTAGTCTCATCTGACCAGAGTACCTTCTTCCATATGTTTGGGGAGTCTCCCACATGCCTTTTGGCAAACACTAAACATGTTTGCTTATTGCCACTCTTCCGTAAAGCCCAGATCTGTGGAGTGCACGGCTTAAAGTGGTCTTATGGACAGATACTCCAATCTCAGCTGTGGAGTTTTGCAGCTCCTTCAGGGTTATCTTCAGGCCTCTTTATTGCCTCTGTGATTAAAATGCCCTGCTTGCCTGGTCCATGAGTTTTGGTGGGCGGCTCAATCTTGGCAGGTTTGTTGTGGTGCCCTATTCTTTCCATTTTTTAATAATGGATTTAATGATGCTCTGTGGGATGTTCAAAGTTTCTGATATTTTTTTATAACCCAACCCTGATCTGTACTTCTCCACAATTTTGTCCCTGACCTGTTTAGAGAACTCCATGGTCTTCATGGTGCCGCTTGCTTGGTGGTGCCCCTTGCTTTTAGTGGTGTTGCAGACTCTGGGGCCTTTCAGAACAGGTGTATATATACTGAGATCATGTGACAGATCATGCGCCACTTAGATTGCACACATGTGGACTTTAAATAACTAATTATGTGACTTCTGAAGGTAATTGGTTGCACCAGATCTTATTTAGGGGCTTCATAGCAAAGGGGGTGAATACATATGCACACACTACTTTTCTGGTTTTTTTAAAATCATTTTTTGAAACAAGTAATTTTTTTCATTTCACTTCACCAATTTGGACTATTTTGTGTATGTCCATTACGTTAAATCCAAATAAAAATCAATTTAAAATTGTAATGCAACAATATAGGAAAAACACCAAGGGGGATGAATACTTTTGCAAGGCACTGTACCCAATCTTGATGTACAAGATTCCTTTCTTTTCACTCTGTCATTTAGGTTAGTATTGTGGAGTAACTACAATATTGCTGATGCCTCCTCAGTTTTCTCCTGTCACAGCCATTAATACTCTAACTGTTTTAAAATAACCATTGGTGTCATGGTGAAATCTCTCATGTGTTTCCTTCCTCTCTGGCAACTGAGTTAGGAAGGACGCCTATATATATAGGGACTGGGTGTATTGATACACCATCCAAAGTGTAATAAATAACTTCACCATGCTCAAAGGGATGCTTTTAAAAATGTATATATACCAATAGGTGCCCTTCTTTGTGAGGCATTGGAAAACCTCCCTGGTATTTGTGGTTGAATCTTTGTTTGAAATTCAGAGCTCGAGTGAGGGACCTTACATTTATCTGTATGTGTGTGGGGTACAGAGATAGTCATTCAAAAATCATGGTCAGACACTATTATTGCACGCAGAGTGAGTTTATGCAACTTATTATTTGACTTGTTAAGGAAACATATACTCCTGAGCATATTTAGGCTTGCCATAGAAGTTGAATTACTTCAGTTTTTAATTTTTAATTAATTTGTAAACATTTCTAAAAAATATAACTCCACTTTGACATTATGGGGTATTGTGTGTAAACCAGTGACTATCTAAATTCAAGAAATTTTACATTTAGGCTGTATCAACAAAATAAAGTCAAGTTCTGAAGTCACTGCACATAAAATGTTGCTGGAACAAAACTGTGGAAAACAAAGCTTTCATAACCTGTCACCAAAAAAAGAGATGGGATTCAAGTCACACTACACACCACTAACTTAGGACATCAGATACCTTGAAGACCCCATGAAGATGACATATGGCAGGAGAGTGAGATTAGCTACATGGCTGTCTGTGGAGATTGTCAGCTATTTTCTGGCATGATGAAATTGTCTGGAGTGAAAGGGAAACAGACACCATGGCATGCATGAATACATTTGATTATGCACTTAGAAGTCAAAGATGGTGGGAACGAGTGATGTGGAAGACATCGAAATGCAATGAAATGTGTGATTACATCATTGTGAATCAGGAAATGGGTCATTTTTTTATTTATTTTTTATTTCACCTTTATTTAACCAGGTAGGCTGGTTGAGAACAAGTTCTCATTTGCAACAGCGACCTGGCCAAGATAAAGCATAGCAGTGTGAACAGACAACACAGAGTTTCACATGGAGTAAACAATTAACAAGTCAATAACACAGTAGAAAAAAAGGGGAGTCTATATACATTGTGTGCAAAAGGCATGAGGAGGTAGGTGAATAATTACAATTTTACAGATTAACACTGGAGTGATAATTGATCAGATGGTCATGTACAGGTAGAGATATTGGTGTGCAAAAGAGCAGAAAAGTAAATTTAAAAAAAAACAGTATGGGGATGAGGTAGGTAAAAATGGGTGGGCTATTTACCGATAGACTATGTACAGCTGCAGCGATCGGTTAGCTGCTCAGATAGCAGATGTTTGAAGTTGGTGAGGGAGATAAAAGTCTCCAACTTCAGTGATTTTTGCAATTCGTTCCAGTCACAGGCAGCAGAGAACTGGAATGAAAGGTGGCCAAATGAGGTGTTGGCTTTAGGGATGATCAGTGAGATACACCTGCTGGAGCGCGTGCTACGGGTGGGTGTTGCCGTCGTGACCAGTGAACTGAGATAAGGCGGAGCTTTACCTAGCATGGTAGATGACCTGGAGCCAGTGGGTCTGGCGACGAATATGTAGCGAGGGCCAGCTGACTAGAGCATACAGGTCGCAGTGGTGGGTGGTATAAGGTGCTTTAGTGACAAAACGGATGGCACTGTGATAAACTGCATCCAGTTTGCTGAATAGAGTGTTGGAAGCAATTTTGTAGATGACATCGCCGAAGTCGAAGATCGGTAGGATAGTCAGTAAGTTTGACGGCGTGAGTGAAGGAGGCTTTGTTGCGGAATAGTCAGACAGACTCTAGATTTGATTTTCGATTGGAGATGTTTGATATGAGTCTGGAAGGAGAGTTTACAGTCTAGCCAGACACATAGGTATTTATAGATGTCCACATATTCAAGGTCGGAACCATCCAGGGTGGTGATGCTGGTCAGGTGTGCGGGTGCAGGCAGCGAACGGTTGAAAAGCATGCATTTGGTTTTACTAGCGTTTAAGAGCAGTTGGAGGCCATGGAAGGAGTGTTGTATGGCATTGAAGCTCGTTTGGAGGTTAGATAGCACAGTGTCCAAGGATGGGCCGGAAGTATATAGAATGGTGTCGTCTGCGTGGAGGTGGATCAGGGAATCGCCCGCAGCAAGAGCAACATCATTGATATATACAGAGAAAAGAGTCGGCCCGAGAATTGAACCCTGTGGCACCCCCATAGAGACTGCCAGAGGACCGGACAGCATGCTCTCCGATTTGACACACTGAACTCTGTCTGCAAAGTAGTTGGTGAACCAGGCAAGGCAGTCATCAGAAAAACCGAGGCTACTGAGTCTGCCGATAAGAATATGGTGATTGACAGAGTCGAAAGCCTTGGCAAGGTCGATGAAGACGGCTGCACAGTACTGTCTTTTATCGATGGCGGTTATGATATCGTTTAGTACCTTGAGCGTGGCTGAGGTGCACCCGTGACCGGCTCGGAAACCATTCGAGATGGTCAGTGACCTGTTTGTTGACTTGGCTTTCGAAGACCTTAGATAGGCAGGGCAGGATGGATATAGGTCTGTAACAGTTTGGGTCCAGGGTGTCTCCCCCTTTGAAGAAGGGGATGACTGCGGCAGCTTTCCAATCCTTGGGGGATCTCAGACGATATGAAAGAGAGGTTGAACAGGCTGGTAATAGGGGTTGCGACAATGGCGGCGGATAGTTTCAGAAATAGAGGGTCCAGATTGTCAAGCCCAGCTGATTTGTACGGGTCCAGGTTTTGCAGCTCTTTCAGAACATCTGCTATCTGGATTTGGGTAAAGGAGAACCTGGAGAGGCTTGGGCGAGTAGCTGCGGGGGCGGAGCTGTTGGCCGAGGTTGGAGTAGCCAGGCGGAAGGCATGGCCAGCCGTTGAGAAATGCTTGTTGAAGTTTTCGATAATCATGGATTTATCGGTGGTGACCGTGTTACCTAGCCTCAGTGCAGTGGGCAGCTGGGAGGAGCTGCTCTTGTTCTCCATGGACTTCACAGTGTCCCAGAACTTTTTGGAGTTGGAGCTACAGGATGCAAATTTCTGCCTGAAGAAGCTGGCCTTAGCTTTCCTGACTGACTGCGTGTATTGGTTCCTGACTTCCCTGAACAGTTGCATATCGCGGGGACTATTCGATGCTATTGCAGTCCGCCACAGGATGTTTTTGTGCTGGTCGAGGGCAATCAGGTCTGGAGTGAACCAAGGGCTATATCTGTTCTAAGTTCTGCATTTTTTGAACGGAGCATGCTTATCTAAAGGAAGTTACTTTTAAAGAATGACCAGGCATCCTCAACTGACGGGATGAGGTCAATGTCCTTCCAGGACACCCGGGCAAGGTCGATTAGAAAGGCCTGCTCACAGAAGTGTTTTAGGGAGCGTTTGACAGTGATGAGGGGTGGTCGTTTGACTGCGGCTCCATAGCGGATACAGGCAATGAGGCAGTGATCGCTGAGATCCTGGTTGAAGACAGCGGAGGTGTATTTGGAGGGCCAGTTGGTCAGGATGACGTCTATGAGGGTGCCCTTGTCTACAGATTTAGGGATGTACCTGGAGGGTTCCATGATGATTTGTGTGAGATTGAGGGCATATAGCTTAGATTGTAGGACTGCCGGGGTGTTAAGCATATCCCAGTTTAGGTCACCTAACAGAACAAACTCTGAAGCTAGATGGGGGGCGATCAATTCACAAATGGTGTCCAGGGCACAGCTGGGAGCTGAGGGGGGTCGGTAGCAGGCGGCAACAGTGAGATACTTATTTCTGGAAAGAGTAATTTTCAAAATTAGTAGTTCGAACTGTTTGGGTATGGACCTGGAAAGTATGACATTACTTTACAGGTTATCTCTGCAGTAGACTGCAACTCCTCCCCCTTTGGCAGTTCTATCTTGACAGAAAATGTTATAGTTGGGTATGGAAATCTCAGAATTTTTGGTGGCCTTCCTGAGCCAGGATTCAGACACGGCAAGGACATCAGGGTTAACAGAGTGTGCTAAAGCAGTGAGTAAAACAAACTTAGGGAGGAGGCTTCTGATGTTGACATGCATGAAACCAAGGCTTTTTCGATCACAGAAGTCAACAAATGAGGGTGCCTGGGGACATGCAGGGCCTGGGTTTACCTCCACATCACCCACGGAACAGAGGAGGAGTAGTATGAGGGTGCGGCTAAAGGCTATCAAAACTGGTCACCTAGAGCGTTGGGGACAGAGAATAAAAGGAGCAGATTTCTGGGCATGGTAGAATATATTCAGGGCATAATGCGCAGACAGGGGTATGGTGGGGTGCGGGTACAGCGGAGGTAAGCCCAGGCACTGGGTGATGATGAGAGAGGTTGTATCTCTAGACATGCTGGTTGTAATGGGTGAGGTCACCGCATGTGTGGGAGGTGGGACAAAGGAGGTATCAGGGGTATAAAGAGTGGAACTAGGGGCTCCATTGTAAACTAAAACAATGATAACTAACCTGAACAACAGTATACAAGGCATATTGACATTTGAGAGAGACATACAGCGAGGCATACAGTAATCACAGGTGTTGAATTGGGAGAGCTAGCTAAAACAGTAGCTAAAACAGTAGGTGAGACAACAACAGCTAATCAGCTAGCACAACAACAGCAGGTAAAATGGCGTTGACTAGACAGGGAGGGTCGGTAATACCACCTGTCTCCTTGTTTAGGAAGTTCTCATCTTGCAGTATTTAGTACCAGGATTTGACCCATATAAACAACTCACCTGATGAAGTATCAAAACATTAATTGGTATCTTGTAACTTTTATGCCTTGGGGTATGAAGCATGCAGTAAATAAAACATTTGGATACGTTTCTGATGTCTTGAAATAGGTATTTACATAGATTACACTGCATTTGTTTTGTCTATGTACTGTATCTCCTGTGTCTGTGTGGTGTACAATATGTGCTGATGCAGAGCTACAGCCATAATACTAGCTCCCCTTAGAGGACAAATAACACTTTATTGAATTGAATAGATTGGAAACAGACACAGTTTGACAAACCTGAACTTCTAACACGACTCAGAATAACACCCAGATGCAGACACAGGAGGCAGACTGTTGAAATCTCAGATGTTTATTACAAAACAGGGGGCAGACAAACGGCAGGTCCAGGGTAGGCAGAGTTCAGTAATCCAAGACAGTGTCCATAAGGTACAGAACAGCAGGCAGGCTCAGAGTCAGGTTAGGCAGAGGTCGGTAATCCAAGACATTGTCAATCACGGACAGAACGGCAGGCAGGGTCAGGGCAGGCAGAATGGTCAGAACGGGGAGGACTAGACAACAGAAAATATAGATACTGGAAAATGGGAGAACAAGTTGTTAAGACTTGGCCTGAAAAAACAAACTGGCAACAGACCAACAGAAAACACAGGTATAAGTACACAGGGGATAATGGGGGGAAATGGGAGTACCTGGGTGGAGACAAGCACAAGGTAGGTGAAACAGATCAGGGTGTGACAATTTCCTGGAATCATAGCCCATCTGTGGTTCTCATCAACAATGCTGAAAATAACCTCAGTAGTAACTGCCATAGAAACAACAACTTCAAGGTCTGGAGTCTCCATTCGTTGACTGAGGAAGAAGAAACATCTACAAAAAAACATCTACAACACAGTGATTAATCACAACAATCCCCTTGAAGAGTAGAAATAAATCCTATCCTATAAATCCTTGAAGACTAAATAAATCCTATCATCTTAGGATCCACTTCTATTCAATTTGTGTTATCTTTGAAACCACATTTGCATGAAATGATTATTGAATAAGAAAATAGCAATGAATAAACACTTTGCAATATTAATTTCCCCTTGATAAGTAGTTGAGGTTTTCCATTTTGTTGATGTTTTTGAGGACTTTTGGGGGTTGTGTTGAATTGTTACTTGCTATGCGCATGGCTAAAATAGACATACTTGACCATTATCATCATGATGAATGCAAGATATCTAAAGTGCAGATGGTGTTGTAAACAACTCACCTGATAGGTGATAGGTTATCAATGGAGTTTTAAAGTACAGTATGTACAGTGCATTTGAAAAGTACTCAGACCCCTTGGCTTTTTCCACAATTTGTTACGTTACATCTTTCTTCTAAAACTGATTAAATATGTATTTTTCTCATCAATCTACACACAATACAATACTTAATAATGACAAAGCGAAAACAGGTTCAGACCTATTAAAAAAAGAATACAGAAATACCTTTTCATTGATAATTATTGATGTTTCTCCATCTGTGGTAAATTCAATTGATTAGACACAAAGGAATTGTCCGTAGATCTCAGAGACAGGATTGTGTCAGATCTGAGGAAGGGTACCAAAACATTTCTGCATCATTGAAGATCCCCAAAAACACAGTGGTCTCCATCATTATTGCATAGAAGAAGTTTGGGACTACCAAGACTTTTCCTAGAGCTGGTTGTCCAGCCAAACTGAGCAATTGGGGGAGAAGGGCCTTGGTCAGGGAGGTGACCAAGAACCCAATGGTCACTTTGTCAGAGCTCCTGAGTTTCTCTGTGGAGATGGGAGAAACTTCCACAAGGACAACCATCTCTGCAGTCCTCCACCAATCAGGCCTTTATGGTAGAAAAGCCAGACGGAAGCCACTCCTCAGTATAGTCACATGACAGCCGGCTTGGAGTTTGCCAAAAGGCACCTAAAGGAAGAGTAAGGCGATAAGAAACAAGAATCTCTGGTCTGATGAAACGAAGATTAAACTCTTTGGCCTGAATGCCAAGCATCACATCTGGAGGAAACCTTTCACCATCCCTATGGTGAAGCATTTTGGTGGCAGAATCATGCTGTGGGGATGTTTTTCAGCGGCAGGGACTGGGAGACTAGTTCGGATTGAGGGAAAGATGAAGGGAGCAAAGTTCAGAATGATTATTGATGAAAACCTGCTCCAGAGCGCTCAGGACCTCAGACTGGGGAAAATATTCACCTTCCAACAGGACAACGACCCTAAGCACACAGCCAAGACAACGCAAGAGTGGCTTCGGGACAAGTCTCTGAATGTCCTTGAGTGGCCCAGCTAGAACCTGGACTTGAACCTGATCGAACATCTCTAGAGAGACCTGATAATAGCTGTGCAGCGAAACGCTCCCCATCCAACCTGACAGAGCTTGAGATGATCTGCAGAGAAGAATGGGAGAAACTCTCCAATACATGTGTGCCGGGCTTGTAGCGTCATACCCAAGAAGACTTGAAGCTTCTTGGTGCTTGTCACGCCCTGGCCTTAGTTATCTTTGTTTTCTTTATTATTTTGGTTAGGTCAGGGTGTGACATGGGGGATTTATGTGTTTTGTTTGGTCTAGGGGTTTTGTATGTTTATGGGGCTGTGTCCTTTCTTGGTAGTTTTGTATGTCTATGGTTGCCTAGATTGGTTCTCAATTAGAGGCAGCTGTCTGTCGTTGTCTCTGATTGGGAACCATATTTAGGCAGCCATCTTCTTTGGGTATTTTGTGGGTGATTGTCTTCTGTCTTTGTGTCATTGCACCAGATAGGACTGTTTTGGTTTTCACATTTGTTGTTTTGTATTTTGTAGTGTTCTCGTGTATGGTCTTTATTAAACATGTTGAACTCTAACCACGCTGCATTTTGGTCCTCCTCTCCTTCCCAGGAAGAAAACCGTTACAGTGCTTCAACAAAGTATTGAGTAAAGGGTCTGAATAGTTATGTAAATGTAATATTTCCGTTTTTTTGATTTGCTTTGTCATTGTGGGGTATTGTGTGTAGATTGATGAGGGGGAAAAAACTATTTGTAACGTAACAAAATGTGAAAAGTCAAGGGGTCTGAATACTTTCCGAATGCACTGTATAGTTTGTTAAGGTCATGACCTGGAAAAAGTGCATGAGTGCAGTTCAGCTCTGTTGATTTGCTGACATACAGTAGGCTACACACATGGTTATGATGAGGACTGTGTTTGTCTGCATGGGTATGTGTCTCATTTACTAGCTGCGTGTATACGGTACTGGTCTGGTATGCAAGATTATAATGAGCGTAACTGGTATATGAACATGAGTACAAATTTCAGAGACGGTAACCTTACAGTCCCCTCCAGTACATTTCTTCCTGCGTGGTTAGGGATGGCTTGGATAGAAGTGTTTCATAAAAGAGACCTTTTCTCTTATAGACAATCTTTTATCTTTTTACAACAGAGAGCCTTCTGGCAAAACAAGAACAATAGGAAAGGATAACTTCAAAGTAAGATGCATTACAACTCATCTGGGACATTGGAACGGTTTATGTCAAAAAGCTGTGAAGAGAATGACTCACCAAACAAATCAATAGAGCAGGCACATGTAAGGTCAGACACCCACTGTTGGCTGACTAATAAGTTATATTCTATCACTGTGGCGAGCCCTGTCAAAATAGTGATGATCAATATGGTCAGTGCATGATCTCAGGGAAAGTTCAAGGCTGATATTCAGTGAATTGATGATAGTGGATTTCTGGATAATATTGTCACAAAGGGCATTGGATTTTCAGAGCAACATATTCTGGATGGAGAAAGTTGACGCTTGATTTAAAAACTGGCCCTCCTGTGGTGATAGAACTGAACGGGTCAGTGCCAATTTCTACATCAAGCGTCAACTCCATCCATCTGGGACTTGCTATGCAAATCAAACACAGACCTGATACTACCTGCAATTGATTGAATATTGACCTATAAGTCAGAGTTGTGATTTAGAAGTTTTTGTCTTAACGTCTGTCACAAAGACAGGAAACAAGTCATAAAAACAACAACAATGACAACAACAATAGACCAAGGCAGCAGGGGGGAAAGCAAATCCATTCACTGGACAGGGTTAGTCAGTAATGAGTCCCTTATGAAAGTTCCATGTCAGAGACAGGCTAAGTCTTAGCCCCTCACTAAGCTGTAGGTCAATTATCCTCACAGGCATTTCATTAGGCCTTGAAGATTACTACTCTACAAGTAGTGGGTAACTATGTGTATGAAAACAGAGTCTGTCATAAGAAGGCTGGAGATGGATAGCTGAAGTTGCCTGAGATCTGCCCAGCAGGACGTGGCTTGGATAATGCATGTAAATGGGAGAGCTGTGAGGTCATGTGGAATGACAAGCGGAAGAATGTTCCGGATAAAGAGTTGAGGCATTCCGTGGGCCATCTGTATTTGTCTCAGGTTAAGCTCTCTCACAGGTTAGTAACATAGATAATAATTATCCCGAAAGCAAAGGAGGTTGGTGGTACCTTAATTGGGGAGGACGGGCTTGTGGAAATGGCTGGAGCAGAATGGTATCAAATACATGGTTTCCATGTTTTTGATGCCGTTCCATTTACTTAATTACATCTATTATTATAAGCCATCCTCCCCTCAGCAGTCTCCACTGCCCAAAAGGATTTCAAAATGTACCAATATACAGACTGTTTAAGATTTTTCCCTTGTTTATACTTTAAAATAACTGTCCAGTGCTTCAAATATGTCTTTGAAATATGACCTATAATTAATTACAATATTTGTGAAAAAATGTTCCTTCTCCCAAAAAATGTCATTTAACTTCTCTGGGATAGGTGGGACGGTAGCTTCCCACCTGGCCAACATCCAGTGAAAATGCAGAGCGCCAAATTCAAATAAATTACTATAAAAATTAAACTTTCATGAAATCACACATGCAATACACCACATTAAAGCTACACTTGTTGTGAATCCAGCCAACATCTCAGATTTCAAAAAGGCTTTGCGGTGAAAGCAAACGATGCTATTATCTGAGGACAGCACCCCAGCAAACAAATACAGACAATCATATTTCAACCCTGCAGGCGCGACACAAAACGCAGAAATAAAGATATAATTCATGCTTTACCTTTGACGAGCTTCTTCTGTTGGCACTCCAATATGTCCCATAAACATCACAAATGGTCCTTTGTTCGATTAATTCTGTCGATATATATCCAAAATGTCCATTTATTTGGCGTGATTGATCCAGAAAAACACCGGTTCCAACTCGCGCAACATGACTACATGACTCATTTGCTCACATTGTATATAGACTTGTTTATACTGTATTATTGACTGTATATTTGTTTTACTCCATGTGTAACTCTGTGTCGTTGTATCTGTCGAACTGCTTTGCTTTATCTTGGCCAGGTCGCAATTGTAAATGAGAACTTGTTCTCAACTTGCCTACCTGGTTAAATAAAGGTGAAATAAATAAAAATATTGACAAAGTTGTTGTAAGGATAGGGAGAGGTATATCTGTTATAAAAGGATGTTCTGTGCTTTTGACACACAGATCAACTGTACTGGTTGTTCAGGCTTTGATCTTGTCCCATCTTGACTACTGTCTGGCAATATGGTCAGGTGTAGCAAAAAAGACCTAGCAAAGCTGAAAAATAAAGCAGCACTCCTTGCCCTTAACTACACACACAGAACTAACATCAACAGCATGTAAGATAGTCTTTCATGGCTGAGAGTTGAGAAAATAAATGGTCTACTTCTCTTTTCGTCTTTTTAATAAACATTTGTGTGTTGAAAATGCCTAACCACTTATATAACCACTTGCGTACAAGTCAAACAGACAGTTTGGGTCACTTAGAAATGTCCTTGTTTTTGAATGAAAAACACATTTTTTGTCCATTAAAATAACATCAAATTGATCAGAAATACAGTGTAGACATTGTTAATGTTGTAAATGACTATTGTAGCTGGAAACGACAAATTTGTAATGGAATATCTACATAGGCATACAGAGTCCCATTATCATCAACAATCACTCCTGTGTTCCAAAGGCACATTGTGTTAGCTAATCCAAGTTCATCATTTTGAAACGCTAATTGATCATTAGAAAACCCGTTTGCAATTGTTAGCACAGCTGAAACTTTTGTTCTGATTAAAGAAGCAATTACAACTGGACTTCTTTAGACAAGTTAAGGATCTGGAGTATCAGCATTTGTGGGTTCGAATACAGACTCAAAATGGCAAGAAACTAATACATTTCTTCTGAAACTCATCCGTCTATTCTTTTTCTGAGAAATGAAGGCTATTCCATGCAAGAAATTGCCAAGAAACTGAAGATCTCGTACAAAGCTATGAACTTCTCCCTTCACAGAACAGAGCAAACTGGCCCTAACCAGAATAGAAAGAGGAGTGGAAGGCCCTGGTGCACAACTGAGCAAGAGGACAAGTACATTAGAGTGTCTAGCTTGAGAAACAGATGCCTCACAAATCCTCAACTGGCAGCTTCATTAAATAGTACCCGCAAAACACCAGTGAAGAGGCGACTCCCGGATGCTTGCCTTCAAGGCAGAGTTGCAAAGAAAAAGCCATATCTCAGACTGGCCAATAAAAATAAAATATTAAGATGGGCAAAAGAACACAGACACTGGACAGAGGAACTCTGCCGAGAAAACATAACTCACAGCCAAGTGAAAAAGAGCCTGTAGAAACATACTATTCCTTACTAAAATAACAGAATGCTAACAGTATGTCTCCAGGTGATCTTCCACACCGCTCTTCTTTCTGGGGCAATTCCTTTCATGGAGGAAAAGGTCAGTGGGCCGTTAAAACCTTGGAGAGGCTGTCTGATTCTAAAACGGATCAACGGAAGTCAGAAGAGAGCAAAAGTCAGACACAAGGTTGTTTTCTCCCCTCAACATCTTACTAAGTATCTCAAAGGCCCAACACAGTCAAAACGTGACTTTCCAGTGTTTTATATATACAGTACCAGTCAAAAGTTTGGACACACTTACTAATTTCAGGATTTTTCTTTATTTTTACTATTTTCTATGTTATAGAATAATAGTGAAGACATCAAAACTATAAAATAAAACATATGGAATCATGTAGTTTAACTATATTTTATATTTGAGATTCTTCAAAGTAGCCACCTTTAGCCTTGATGACCACTTTGCACAATCTTGGCATTCGCTCAAGCAGCTTCATGAGGTAGTCAACTGGAATGCATTTCAATTAAAACTTCTTATCGTTGCAGGGGCACTATTGAGTAGCTTGGATGAAAGGTTCCCAGAGGTGCCCAGAGTAAACGGCCTGCTCCTCAGTCTCAGTTGCTAATATATGCATAGTATTATTAGTATTGGATGGAAAACACTCTGGAGTTTCTGAAACTGTTTGAATGATGTATGTGAGTATAACAGAACTCATATGGCATCTGAGAAGAAATCCAAACAGGAAGTGAGAAATCTGAGGTTGGTATATTTTCAAACCATTCCCTATTGAAATCCCATTGCGATATGAATGACGATTCACTTCCTAGGGCTTCCACTAGATGTCAACCATCTATAGAAATTTGAATGAGGCTTCTACTGTGTTGTGGGACTGAATAAGAGGGGAATTGAATCAGACTACTGGCAGAGAACCAGTTCCAGGTCACGCGCATACCGCATGATATCTTCCTGCGTTCCGTTCCTCCTCAAGACACAAAGGAATTCTCTGGTTGGAACTTTATTGAAGATTTATGATAAAAACATCCTAATAATTGATTCTGTACTTAGTTTGAAATGTTTCTTCGACCTGTAATATACATTTTTGAAGCTTTTGTGCGAAAAAATTGTCGACCAGCACCAGTGTACTGTATTGCTTTTATGGAAAATACATATTTTACTGTATACACTAAGTACCCTGGATTTTGCCCCTTTTCCTGATTAACCATTTTGGATGCATACATCTGACCATTATGGTAGTCTTCCATCTCAGCTACTTTAAGAATTTGCCAGAGGCTCATTCACTTCTTATTCTCTGCCATTATTGCCCACTGACCCACTTTACGATCAACCCCAACATTTAATAATCAACCGTTTCCTTGGATAAGCTCCATGTCCTTTGCTCACCCTTGCATCAATCTTCAAATGGTTGAGCTCTGAGTTACGTTGGGATCAGGGCCAAGAAGCACTGAGAGGGCACTCAACCAACCATCCTGCATTTACACACTATAGGGCCCTGGTCAAAAGTAGTGCACTACATAGTGTACCGGGTGCCATTTGGAACACACATCTGGCTTAACCATACAGGCAAGGCTGAGAGACACTTAAGCGCTCCCCGAGAGGTGGGTGTAAATGTAACGCTCGCCTGCCTGCCTCAGTTTGTATAACCACATGTACCACATTAAACCCAAGGCAGGCAAATGTACCCGTGCTGCTTTCCATGTGTATACAGTGTTTCTGACATATTTAAATGTTTAAAGTCTATTATAATAAAAATGATTGTACGTCTTTACTGTATGTGGCACGTAGGACCTGCTGACCATGTTTTTCTTGCTGATGGGGGAGCTTTGAGTAACCAATTTGGACACTGGGCTGGGTGTTATATTCCTGGTTGAGGTTGCTGGTGTGTTGTTTGTATTGTTCATATAAGGACAGACAGGCGCTCAGCCAGAAAGCTCATCTGGTATTCAGCTTGGTGAGGGAGGCAGCATAGAGCTGGATCTGAAGAGGCTGGGATTAGAGATTACGAGTGGAAGGACCGGGTGCCATCTTGGTGATCCTTGCATCTGTTGCATGTTTCAATTCAGCTGGTCTTTTATCTCAAATTCACAATGTCATTCCCAAAACTAATGACCTCCCTCCCCAATATGTGCAGTGCTTTGAAAGGACAGTACATGCAAGAGTGTCCAAATACCAGACATACGCTCTCTCATAACCTCTTGCGACGAGCAATCCCGTATCCGGGATCGTAATTATAGCCTCAAGCTCATTACCATAACGCAACGTTAACTATTCATGAAAATCGCAAATGAAATGAAATAAATATATTGGCTCACAAGCTTAGCCTTTTGTTAACAACACTTTCATCTCAGATTTTCAAAATATGCTTTTCAACCATAGCTACACAAGCATTTGTGTAAGAGTATTGATAGCTAGCATAGCATTAAGCCTAGCATTCAGCAGGCAACATTTTCACAAAAACAAGAAAAGCATTCAAATAAAATCATTTACCTTTGAAGAACTTCGGATGTTTTCAATGAGGAGACTCTCAGTTAGATAGCAAATGTTCAGTTTCTCCAAAAAGATTATTTGTGTAGGAGAAATCGCTCATTTTGTTCATCACGTTTGGCTAAGAAAAAAAAAAAAAATTCAGTCATTACAACACCAAACTTTTTTCCAAATTAACTCCATAATATCGACAGAAACATGGCAAACGTTGTTTAGAATCAATCCTCAAGTTTTTCACATATCTATTCGATGATATATAATTCGTGGAAGTTTGGTTTCTCCTCTGAACCACATGGAAAAATGCATGCAGCTGGAGATTACGCACCAATTTCGACGGAGGACACCAAGCAGACACCTGGTAAATGTAGTCTCTTATGGTCAATCTTCCAATGATATGCCTACAAATACGTCACAATGCTGCAGACACCTTGGGGAAATGACAGAAAGTGTAGGCTCATTCCTTGCGCATTCACAGCCATATAATAAGGAGACACACAGCGCCTCCAAAATCTGGGGCATTTCCTGTTTGAAATTTCATCTTGGTTTCAGTTCTGTGGCACTCACAGATAATATCTTTGCAGTTTTGGAAACGTCAGAGTGTTTTCTTTCCAAAGCTGTCAATTATATGCGTAGTCGAGCATCTTTTCGTGACAAAATATCTTGTTTAAAACGGGAACGTTTTTCATCCAAAAATGAAATACTGCCCCCAGAGTTTCAAGAGGATAACAAAGGAATCTTCAAGGCCTCAAGAGTTGGAAACCTTGCAATTTTGTTGTACAGCAAAATAAAAGATTTCACATCAGTACCCCTTGGGTATACTGTGTATGAACTCTGGTTACTCAAGCAAACTGAGGTTCCTCATAGTAAAATGTCAAGTCGAATAACAAATAGGTCACAATAATTCAGTGATAGATATTGAAGATTGGTGTGGAGTTAAAGGGCAGGCCCCGTGATGAAGCCTGCACTCCATATGGTTGCTTGGTAACACGTATGTGCCAGCTCATAGTGGGTGCTTTTCGCAGACAATCACCAATTTGTCGATTCTCTCTCTGAATTATGATATTGTTCAAAGAGCCAGATGAACCAGCCTTGACTGAATTCTGATGTTTTTGTCAATTGACTGAATTCAGATATTGCCCTGACACGTATTCCCATGTCCCAGAGGAGTCTCTGAATGGCTATATTTTTGTGGGAACCACCTAACATTTTTTCGGACATGTCAAATGCATCAAAATGGTCGATATACCTCTGCAAATAGTACTTACTGTATTCTTATTGCAACTAGACCACCAGTACTGCATGCTAACATTTGTGGGGGGCAGTTTTGGTGATATCTTGACTCTGGGCAGAGAATTTATGAGTTTTGCTACCCATTTTGCCATGAGGTGGAGAGACAATTTCAGTTTTTAATTTCCTGCAATTCTACACATGTTCTGTTTGCGATGGAAGCTGAGCTGAACATATATTGTTCACAAAACACAGTGAGAGGAATAATGTTCCTTTTAATCAACACACAAAAGGTGTTACAGCAGAAGTAGCCTTCACTAAAACAGTCTTACCTCCCAACGATGCTTATTTGAACATCGCTCCAAGTAAAGCAAAGAAATAATGTGTACTTGTCAATTTAGTAAACAATGAAACCAATTGGTTTGTATCAGATGTCCCCTCGCCCATACCCGGGCTCGAACCAGGGACCCTCTGCACACAGACAACAGTCACCCACGAAGCATCATTACCCATCGCTCAACAAAAGCCGCAGCCCTTGCAGAGCAAGGGGAACCACTACTTCAAGGTCTCAGAGCGAGTGACGTCACCGATTGAAATCCTATTAGCGTGCACCACCGCTAACTAGCTAGCTATTTCACATCCGTTACATTGGCATACCAAAAGACCAGTAGGACTATGCTAGTAATTGTTGATTGTTGACCCCATTGCTGGTGATCTTGCAAAGTAAACAGTTAATATTCTTGATCACAAAATTTTTTGGAGCTGCAAATGTATTTATGGCAATCCTCTCTCCCTACAATTTGACATTTGCGCTGCACCCGATCCGATAGCTGTACAGCAAATCAGCACTCTGACAATCACGGCGCTAGCGAACAATCTTTTTGACCTGTGATCCCCCAAAAGGAGTGGTTCAAAGCCTGCGACCCCCGCGCACACACATCCACGCTGCGCAAATGTAGCCTGTCATTACAGCCAAAATGCAAAAATGTGTTTTACATTTGCATTTTGAGTTGAAAGACATTCATGTTACTAGTCAATATTGACTAAGGATATCATGTCACTTTGTCACTTCTCTAGAGTCCAGACCAATCAGGATCATCCGGCCTACCTGTATTCAGCGGGTTGCAGGTCTGAATGGAAAGCATGATATGTCTGTATAGCCTTTTTGTTCCTCACAAATGTCGTAATTAAATTGTCAGAAATTGTTACATCTGCATCCCATAGCCAGTGCTTGATTTGAGATGGAAGAAGTGCAGGAGATGTTTTTTTCAAAGTCAGTACATTTAGACTATGTTCACTCACATAAATTCACAAACTACATTATGCTAGAGACCTGTTAATGGTTTGTACACATTTTCCATGACTTCTCCATGACTTTAAACCAAATTTTCATGACTTATTATATTAGCCTACATGAAACTAAGCATTATTGACACTGGATGATCCCATGTACTGTAGGCCTTACCAACTTCTGCCAAACGTGCCCTTGATCAACACACTTAGCCCCCCGCCTAGAACTGCACTGTTAGTCACATACAGTGGCTTGCGAAACTATTCACCCCCTTGGCATTTCTCCTATTTTGTTGCCTTACGACCTGGAATAGAAATAGGTTTTTTGGGGGTTTGTATCATTTGATTTACACACATGCCTACCACTTTGAAGATGCAAAATATTTTTTCTTGTGAAACAAACAAGAAATAAGACTTGAGCATGCATAACTATTCACTCCCTGCCCCCCCCTCCAAAGTCATTACTTTGTAGAGCCACCTTTTGCAGCAATTACAGCTGCAAGTCTCTTGGGGTATGTCTCTATAAGCTTGGCACATCTAGCCACTGGGATTTTTGCCCATTCTTCAAGGCAAAACTGCTCCAGCTCCTTCAAGTTGGATGGGTTCCGCTGATGTGCAGCAATCTTTAAGTCAATTGAATTGAGGTCTGGGCTTTGACTAGGCCATTCCAAGACATTTAAATGTTCCCCGTAAACCACTCAAGTGTTGCTTTAGCAGTAGGCTTAGGGTCATTGTCTTGCTGGAAGGTTAACCTCCGTCCCAGTCTCAAATCTCTGGAAGAATGAAAAAGGTTTCCCTCAATAATTTCCCTGTATTTAGCGCCATCCATCATTCCTTCAATTCAGACTAGTTTCCCAGACCCTGCCGATGAAATCCATATAAAAATCTATTTAAAATACAGGTTGTAAATGCAACAAAATAGGAAAAACGCCAAGGGGTGAGAATACTTTTGCAAGGCACTTTACCCTTACCACCTGGAGGGGGGGCGGGCATCAGGAAGTCCAAGATCCAGTTGCAGTGGGAGGTGTTTAGTACCTGGGTCCTTAGCTTAATGATGAGCTTTGGGGGAACTATGATGTTGAACACTGAGCTGTTGTCAATGAAAAGCATTCTCACATATGTGTTCCTTCTGTCCAGGTGTGAAGGGCAGTGTGGAGTGCAATAGAGATTGCATCATCTGTGGATCTGTTGGGGCGGTATGAAAATTGGGGTGGGTCTAGGGTGTTCTGGGATAATGGTGCTGGCCATGACCAGCCTTTCAAAGCACTTCATGGCTACAGACATGAGTGCTACGGGTCGGTAGTCATTTAGGCAGGTTACCTTAGTGTTCTGGGGCACAGGGACTATGGTGGTCTGCTTGAAACATGTTGTTATTACAGACAGTCAGAGGTTGAAAATGTCAGTGAAGACACTTGCTAGTTGGTCATCGCATGCTCAGAGTAAACATCCTGGTAATCTGTCTGGTTCTGCGGCCTTGGGAATGTTGACCTGTTTAAAGGTCTTACTCACATCAGCTGCGTAGAGCGTGATCACACGGAACGGAACGGCTGATGCACTCATGCATATTTCAGTATTACTTGCCTCAAAGCGAGCGTTGAAGTAAAGTAATTTAGCTCATCTGGTAGGCTCGTGTCACTGGGCATCTTTCAGCTGTGCTTCCCTTTGTAGTCTGTAATGGTTTGCAAGCCCTGCCACATCCAACGAGCGTCGGAGCCGGTTCGATCTAGGTCCTGTATTGATGCTTTGCCTGTTTGATGGTTCGTCTGAGGGCATATTTCTTATAAGCTTATTTCCTATAAGCTTCCGGGTTAGAGTCCCACTCCTTAAAAGCGGCAGTTCTACCCTTTAGTGTGGATGTTGCCTGTAATCCATGGCTTCTGGTGTGGGTATGTACATACAGTCACTGTGGGGACGTTATCATCGATGCACTTATTGATGAAGCCAATGACTGATGTGGTATACTCCTCAATGTCATCAGAAGAATCCCGGATCATATTCCAGCCTGTGCTAGCAAAACAGTCCTGTAGCTTAGCATCTGCTTCATCTGACCACTTTTTTTTGACCTACTTAGAAAAATGAAATATTGTAGGGTGATGGTCCTAGCAGCCACATGAGTGAGGACTAGGTAGCTACCAACCGGAACATATATGTATATATATATATATATATATATATATATATTGTAACGGCTTTCTTCCTGGGAAGGAGAGGAGGACCAAAACGCAGCGTGGTTGATTTTCATGGTTCTTTAATAAGAGACACTTAACATGAACAAACTACAAAACAATAAACGTGGCAAAACCGAAACAGCCCTATCTGTTGCAGAAAACACAAAGACAGGAAACAACCACCCACAAAACCCAACACAAAACAGGCTACCTAAATATGGTTCCCAATCAGAGACAATAACTAACACCTGCCTCTGATTGAGAACCATATCAGGCCAAACATAGAAATAGACAAACTAGACATACAACATAGAATGCCCACCCGGCTCACGTCCTGACCAACACTAAAACAAGGAAAACATACAAGAACTAAAGTCAGAACGTGACAGTACCCCCCCCCAAGGTGCGTACTCTGACCGCACAACCTAAACCTATAGGGGAGGGTCTGGGTGGGCATCTGTCCGTGGACGTGGACCCCACTCCATCATAGTCTTAGTCCACCTCCTTAGCGTCCTTTGAGTGGCGACCCTCGCCGCCGACCTTGGCCTAGGAACCCTAACAAAGGGCCCCACTGGACTGAGGGGCAGCTCCGGACTGAGGGGCAGATCGGGACTGAGGGGTAGCTCAGGACTGAGGGGTAGCTCAGGACTGAGAGGTAGCTCAGGACTGAGAGATAGCTCAGGAAGGTTGTGACGGCTCTGGCAGCTTCTGGCTTAATGGCGGCTCTGGCAGCTTCTGGCTGAATGGCGGCTCTGGCAGATCCTGGCTGAATGGCAATGACTAACACCTGCCTCTGATTGAGAACCATATCAGGCCAACCATAGAAACAGACAAACTAGACATACAACATAGAATGCCCACCCGGCTCACGTCCTGACCAACACTAAAACAAGGAAAACACACAAGAACTAAGGTCAGAACGTGACATATTATTTTTTTTAAACCTTTATTTAACTAGGCAAGTCAGTTATGAACAAATTCTTATTTACGATGACGGCCTACCCCAACCAAACCTTGACAACGCTGGGCCAATTGTGTGTAGCCCTATTATGGGACTCCCAATCACGGCCGGATGTGATACAACCTGTATATTAAGCCAGCCAAGACCAACAACACAAACAATCAGACAGTACAGCTACAAGTAGTGAGTGGTGTTACAAATGGACTACACTAAACAAGTTAAATATCTTACTTGTTATGAAATGTTTTCCACACACATAGCTAGCTACATATAGCTTACTTGGACACTTGGTCCCCAAATTTCCAACTCAAAGAGCCCCGTGGCTTCAAGCTATTGCTTGAAGCCACGGGGCTCTTTGATGGGGTGACCCAGCTATATTGTGTGCAAGGAAAAAGAGCTCTACAGTCATATTTAAAAAAGAGCTCTACAATACTATTAGTACTATGGGATTACTTATATGGAGGATTGGCTGTTTCTGTGTGTTACTGTATGTTTGAGGTGTATGTGTGCTTTATGTTTCTAAACCTTTCCCTTGGTCAGTCTGGCTGAAATTTGATATAGAGGATGTCTTAATTAAGATAATCAAAAGTCTTTGTATTTTTTCAAAAGTTGTTCATTTGTTAGGCTATTGGTTAAAATGTCAAAACAATACTTATTATTGCATTACCTTTGATCTAGTTCAGTCTTATTATTCACTTAAACATATTTAATAATGATCTCTTACCTTGCTTGAGGACCCCCGTCAGTTTATGTCCCCAGATCACTTTTAAAACCAAAGTGGCACCCCTGTGTTTTTGTATAACAAAAGATTGACAAGTAAAGTTGGCTCTTTTACACTGGGGTCAATGGGAATCAATGTTTTGTTTTCCCTAATTTGTGCGAGTGATTGAGCGAATTCCTTATTATTATGTGAATATCAACTCGGACTGTTGATTTATTTGTGGCTGCATTCGGAGCAACAACATCTAATGTGGAAACTCTCCTTTCAATCTTTTGCAACACATTATAGTGATAACAAAACAGAGTTGATTTAAAGCAAAAGAAGGTTGACTATTTAACATCTTGTTATGTGTGTTGTTCCACTGTTGGTTTAGTAGAGATATAACTGTTTGAAAGTAATCTCAATTTTCCTTACTTATACATGTTTAACCCTGATTCATGTAATCACAATGACATTGGATGCTGGGGGTTTGTCCAAAAGTCAACCATGCAATTAAACAGTCCTATATTGTTTATGTCACACCCTGACCTTGGAGATCCTTTTTATGTCTCTATTTTGGTTTGGTCAGGGCGTGAGTTGGGGGTGGGCATTTCTATGATTTTCTATCTCTATGTTTTGGCCTGTAGGGTTCTCAATCAGGGACAGCTGTCTATCGTTGTCTCTGATTGGGAACCATACTTAGGTGGCTTTTTTCCCCACCTGACTTGGTGGGAAGTAGAATTTCTTTATGGCACTTTGCCTTTGAGCTTCACGGTTTGTTTTGTATTGTTTATTGTTTTGTCGGTGTCATTTTGATCATTAAAAGATAATGTACACTCACCACGCTGCACCTTGGTCCTCTCCTTCAAACAGCCGTGACAGTTTATTATAAACTGGATGGTACGAGCACTGAATGCTGATTGGCTTACATCTGTGGTATATCAGACCGTATACCACGGGAATGAAAACAATTTATAATAGCAACAAGGCACTTCGGGGATTTGTGGTATATGGCCAATATACCATGCCTAAGGGCTGTATCCAGGCACTCTGCGTTGCGTCATACTTAAGAACAGCCCTTAGCCGGGGCATATTGGCCACGTACCACACCTCCTCGGGCCCTAAATATCTGGAGGAAAGGAACATGTTCTTGAATATGTCCTTGGTGGGGAGGCCAGGCAGAAGGGCCTTCCCTCCATTCATCCAGTCCCCTGGTCACCTCTCTCATACACCCTGGTGAGGCCCACTCTTCCCAAGCTAACTCCAGATAACTGGCCTGCTCCAGATCATACCAGGTGTTATGTATGTATTTATACACTGTGTTTGCAGGAGCAGTGCTGCAGAGTTACATAAGCAGCACACTGAAATGATTGACCTTGGTGATAATGATAATGTAATCACATTATCACCGAGGTCAGTCATTTCAGTGTGCTGCTTATCTCCTGTCACTGTAAGAGTTCAATTGATCAAATCAATACAAGTTGATCTCCACACGTTCTCAAGTAGGCCTAGTTATCATTCTGAACATAGCCACTGTTTGAACTCTTGACAACTCTTTTTCTGTAATAAGACAACTTGGCATGTTAATTCTACATGGAGTTGAAAAGAGAGCAGAAACAGACTGGCACCCAGGCCACAGCTATTCGGGTCCTTGCTCCCTGCTCATGGCTGTGGTCGTCCAGGTATAAACCCTGATTAGTTAAAGAACGATTCAGAACGTGGCACAGAACATGCAAAATCCCTTACAGCACTACCAATCAGTCTTAATCAGTAAACAGGCACTCAGAGAACGTTTTACAACATGTGCTTGCGATCAAGGAGTTCGGAACAATAACATACTGTACTTTGGAATGGGTGGTCACAACATTGCATAATGCTAGAGTAAGTATACCATATCTAGAGCAACCAGTGCACAAGGAGATTATGGTAAAGACGGTGGTGGACACAGGTGATAAATATCTAACAATTTTGATCACGACTAACAATATTAGTGAAAGTTAATCATACGTACTGACATACCATAGAAGAAAACTGCAGTTATTATTCCAATGAATTACTATTAGTGTTTGGGTTTACACTTGAGTACTGCAGTTTCTCTCCTACTCATCGTTGGTCCCCTCACTGTCTCATTAGACAGACATTATGACCTAGGCAGAGGCCATGGACTACACCAGGCAGTCATACATCCCCACATCTCTCTAAAGTGCCATATTTCAGTGCTTGCTGTTATTCTTCCCATGGTGTGATCACAGCCCTCTCTCCATGTGTCTCCTTAAACATTAGCCTTAAGTTGTAAGACATGAGTGTTGAGACTCCCAAGGAACCTGATGCATTTTAACCTTGGCGGTTAGCTTGCGTGACATTCCCTGGCATCACATGTTGGGTTACCAGTGGATGACTGATTGTGCATGGGTGGGTAAAACTAAGTGTGGGCCGAGATGGGGGTGTTTGGGGATGCGATTCCTCGAGAGTTCAACCCAAATTTTAAGGCCATAAGAGAGAGAGAGAGCAAACCACATATATTCATAATTTATGTTAATATATACGTTGGGGGGGGGGGAACATAGGAAGTGGGAGAGATGGTGGTATTGAGAAATTCATAGAAAGACTACATATTTAAATGTCTGACTGTTTTATTGCTGGATTTATAGTGTGGTTCTAAGAGAATTGGGCATTCCAGTATGATGTTTTTTTAAGGCCCCTTGGAAGCTCGTTCAAAATCCCAAAAGATGTTAATGTTCAACACACAATGCCATCGGGCATTAACAACTACTTTATTACATAGAGTAGACATGCTTTTGTATTTAGTGTTAAATTGTTTATGCTATTTAAGACATGAAACTTGAAAATATGTAAGAGACTGGATCATATGTAAGAGACTGGATCATTTCAAGGTTCAGGAATGACATACACTACCAGTCAAAAGATTTAGAACACCTACTCATTCAAGGGTATTTCTTAATTTTTGCTATTATTCTACATTGTAGAATAATAGTGAAGACATCAAAACTATGAAATAACACATGGAATTAATGTAGCAATCATAACAATTCCAAGTCATCTGATGCAGCACTCCATCCCTCTCCTTCTTGGTCAAATAGCCCTTACACAGACTGGGAGGTGTGTTGGGTCATTGGCCTGTTGAAAAACACATGATAGTGGGACTAAGCCCAAACCAGATAGGATGGCGTATCGCTGCAGAATGCTGTTGTAGCCATGCTGGTTAAGTGTGACTTGAATTCTAAATAAATCACAGAGTGTCATCAGCAAAGCACCCTGACACCATCACAACTCCTCCATGCTTTACGGTGGGAAATACACATATGGAGATCATCCGTTCACCCACACCACGTCTCACAAAGACACAGCAGTTGAAACCAAAAATCTCACATTTGGACTCCAGGCCAAAGGACAAATTTCCACCAGTCTAATGTCTATTGCTCATGTTTCTTGGCCCAAACAAGTCTATTCTTCTTATTGGAGTCCATTAGTAGTGGTTTCTTTGCAGCAATTCAACCATGAAGGCCTGATTCACTCAGTCTCCTCTGAACAGTTGATGGTGAGATGTGTCTGTTACTTGAACTCTGTGAAGCATTTATTTGGGATGCAATTTCTGAGGCTGGTAACTCTAATGAACTTATCCTCTGCAGCAGAGGAAACTCTGGGTCTTCCATTACTGTGGCGGTCCTCATGAGAGCCAGTTTCATCATAACGCTTCATGGTTTTTGCGACTGCGCTTGAAGAAACATTCAAAGTTCTTGAAATGTTCCATGTTGACTGACCTGCATGTCTTAAAGTAATGATGGATTGCAGTTTCTCTTTGCTTATTTGAGCTGTTCTTGCCATAATATGAACTTGGTATTTTACCAAATAGGGATATCTTCTGTATACCCCCCCCACACCTTGTCACAACACAACTGATTGGCTCAAACGCATTAAGGAAAGAAATTCCACAAATTATCTTTCAAGAAGGCACACCTGTTAAATTGAATGCATCACAACTCATGAAGCTGGTTGAGAGAATGCCAAGAGTGTGCAAAGCTGTCATCAAGAAAAAGGGTGGCAACTTTGAAGAATCTCAAATATTAAATATATTTTGATTTGTTTAACACTTTTTTTGGTTACTACATGATTCCATGTGTTATTTCATAGTTCTGATGTCTTCACTATTATTCTACAATGTAGAAAATAGTACAAATAATGAAAACCCCTTGAATGAGTAAGTGTGTCCAAACCTGTGACTGGTACTGTATATATACAACATAAGTATAATGTTGTCCAGTAGGCTATGGTGTAATGGTATGTTTTGCAAATGTGGGTGTTGAGCAGGGTATAGTGAAGACTTTCGAGGAGTCAATAGATTTGTAAATCAACGCTGATGATGTTCCTCTCTTCAAATCATCTAGCTGCCAACTTTGGCTTATTTTACGGAGCTTGGATGATTCCCATCCATTTGCAGTTTCCTTAGCCTCTCCAGCGAATGAGGCAGCACCTGTGGATGATTACCTGAATGATGTCCTATCTGAGCTGAAGGTGCTCCTGGTTTCAGGTATCAATCTGACAAATTGTCATTACTGCGTCACAATCAAAACTTTTCTTTGTGATGCACCAGTGTGAGCCATGTTAAAATGCATCAAATTCCATAGTGGATATTTTGCATGTGAAAGATGTCAGAGTAAAGGCTCTTGGAACAGAAGGTTAGTGTTGTCCTGAGAGGACACATCCAGAGATAAATGGTGAATTCAATAACTTGGCCTACATGGCTAGCCATCAGGTAGCTACATCTCCATTAATAGTTTTTTTTGTATTTCAGGGTTTCCAGTAGATTATGTGCATACTGTATGGTGTGCTTGGGTGTCATGAGAAGGATGTTGATTTATTTTTCATTAAACGAGACCCTAGAACATGCAGACTGTCTTCCTCTCAGAAAACCAAGTTGTCAGAGTCTCTGAGCTCCTTTCAAGGTGTATTGCCAAAATAATTTGCCTGACAACTTCGGTCACTGGCAAAACTTGACAGATCGAAGGCCACTGAGTACAGGCAGTTTTTGCTCAACACAGTTCCAATAGTATTGAAGGATGTTGTAATGATATTCTTCTTCTGATGAGGAGTAGGAAAGATCAGACCAAAACGCAGCGTGGTAAGTGTCCATTTTAATGAAATATAACTGAACACGGATTACAAAATAAACAAAGTGAAACAACGAAAATCGAAACAGTCCTATCAGGTGACAAAACGCAAAACAGGAAACAACTACCCACAAACACCAGGTGGGAACAGACTACCTAAGTATGGTTCTCAATCAGAGACAACAAATGACAGCTGCCTCTGATTGGGAACCATACCCGGCCAAACACAGAAATACAGAACATTGAACAAAACAGAATGCCTCAACCCAACCCAACACCAAACCAAAATAGAGACATAAAAAGGAACTAAGGTCAGGACGTGACAGATGTTTCCAAAATGGTCTATCACCACAATGTTCCTCAGTGTCGCCATGTCAATTTTCTTAGATTCATACTCAAACTGACAACGTCTTAATTATTCCATGTGCCTACACCTCGCAAGTATCTCAAATATCCACAAATGAGAAATAATAAAAAAATAATTTCTCCCGAGGACCTCATCAGCAATGCTATGTCTGCCCTATCATGTACTGTAGTGATCCCTCTGTTGCAGAGTTTTTCTAAGTAAGACATGATCTATTGTAATAGTTTGGTTTACAATTATGGCTTATATTACATTGTTTAATCATTTCTATTTCTCCAGGTTCTAATGTGGGCCAGAGGAACGTAGATGGATAATGAGCAGGAAGTAGGTGTTATTCCAGAGCAATGTGAAGACCTCAAAATCACCGACTCCAGGGAAGTGGAGATCTCCAAGAGAAAACGATATTCAAATCATTTAGAACTGATGTTTAAACACACACTGACAGTTTGTGTACATTCAATTTACTTGGCATGGTTTGTAATCTGTACATTTTTGTGTGTTTTTGAATCTTAGGAGGAATGCAATATCCCACCTCCAGCCACTATTGGCTCTAAGTTATGTAAGTATAATTAGCCTGCAATGCTGATTACTAATCGACCCTTGTCCCTAAACCATAGGCACTGAACAACCCCCTTGCCTTTTGATAGACTGGGAAAACCTTTTACTGAATTACTTTAACTGATCCTTTCAAATGTACAAGTGTGTGGCTAGTGGGAAGGTAGCCTCAACCCAGACAGAAACACCATGTTTCACCATTGTTAGTGTAGTGAAACAAATGTGAAACTGAGCTGATATCCCATTGGATAGGGGCTTGGGACTGGTGGCAAGGGGAAATTTTTGGTGGCGAGGGGAAATGGCAAATTAAAAAACGCTGTGCGTGCCACCAAGCAATTATAGTGAGGAGGACCCTTCACAGCGTAAGCCAACCCCTTATTCTCATTCTTGACTGACATATTTGGGAAAGGTATTCTAATTGTACCAAGAATTGCCATGACGTTGTCCAATGTTTTACTGCAGAGAATCTTGAGCCTTCCTGCTCCAGGGATGGGTCCTCTGGGAGTCAGAGGTCTCCTTCTGCTTCCTCAGATGAGAGAGCCCCCCTGACCAGACCCCTTTCCCATGTCGGAGCAAGTATGACACATTACTTTTTAAAACATTTTTAGAATATTGAAATTAGGCTGTAATATTTGGAAGTTAACAAATGTAAAAGCTACTCTGTTTCAGAATTTCTGAAAGAATCCTGTGTCTCCTTTGTGAGATCCATTTACATTTAAAGGACACTCACCCGAGTCTGGTTGAAGAATGGAACTTCAACCTGAACGAGGAGGAACATTTACTAAAGATGGCAGGGCAGCTAATGGAGAATAAAAAAAATACATGTTGATAAACAAAAAAAATCATTATTATCAGTTGAATGACAATGTTGCGTTGTCCAATAGGATGGAAAAATCCTGTACATGTGTAATGCATTTGTGTCGTTTTGTAAAATGACAGATATTTTAAAACTGCAGGGGAAGATATCCAGGACCGAGTGAAGAGAGTTTGTTCTTTAACTGACTTGCCTAGTTAAATAAAGGTAAAATAAATAAATAATCTGAAATCATCTCTCGGCATGTCCAGCACACTCATTATCTCAGCCAATCATTGCTGTCTTTTTCTGTGGCTATACCAACTAGGCTCGTAATTTAACAATTTTATTCGTATTTACAGATGGCATACAAGTTTGTTATTAAGGCACATGCTAGTTCCAGAAGGCATTTCTGCCAAAATACGCATTTTGATCAAATATTTAAAAAGTTTACGTTCAAATGGCTCTCCTACGCCTAGTTTCCTGAAACGAGTCACATATTTGTTTGACATTTAAATTAGGTCATGGTGTGTTGCTTTTAAAGTACATATTTTTGTTCTATGCAGAACCCTGACAAATGGCCTCATGTCAACAATGAATATAAAAGGAAACAAAGTGAATAGGGCCTTTGAGGACTCCATTATATGTTCAGTGGAGTCCAAATCATCAACCTTCTCTAGCTAATATTTGTTTTCCCCTTTACAGCAGGTGTAAGTCTTGACTATAATTAGGCAAATGCGCCTACAGGATGGAGCTAGTATGCAGTGTTATTTGAACTCATACGAAGCTACACATTTTAGTATTTTCAAACACCCTATTTCAAAGGAAACAAGCGCTCATTAAGATTAGGTGTGGTAAATTAGTGGGTGTGGCCAACACACCCAAACACACTTAACAAGATGGAGGTTTGAGTTTTGTTGATGCCGAGAACGGAATGTGTACGTTTTTAAATAACATTCTTAGAGCGTTCTCTGAACATTAAAGTTTTCAGATTTTTCTGGAACGTTTTCTTAATGTTCTTTGGAAATATAGTATTTGAGAACATGACTTTAAATAGAACCATGAGAAAAAAGAAAGTTGTTTCTTAACATTCTCTGAATTATTTGAGAACATTCCCAATGTCAAACCAGTTGGAGGATGTTCCTAGAACATTACCTAAATTGAAATGAAATGTTACCATGTTTAAGCATTTAGGAAACGGTCAGTTAAAGTAATAAAATACAAAGAAAATAATGTTTTCTTTTGTGTCAAGTTCCTTAAAAGTGCTGAGAGTTTCAAAGCTAAGTAGCTATCCTTCACCATTCCCAGAAAGTTGTACGCAAAATAACCATAGGACAACCACACCTCTCACCTAGCTCTAAGAAACATATGGTTCTCAGAACATTATGTGCTAGCTGGGCTGTATTTTTGAGTGGGTGAATTAAGGTTGAAATCTCATTGATCAATGTCTCAAACAAATATTACCAAAATGTCCACGTTGAAATTACGTGGTGTGCCCAGGGGGGGTGTTAAAAACCTTTAATTTTTATTTAACAGGAAGATCATGGAATCCTTTAAAAGATTTCCCCCTTATGTTATTCCAGATGTCTCGTTCATTGCTGCATATATAGTATCAACAGCAATGAGAGACATCTGGAATAACATGTATCATCTTATCCAGAGTGACTTAAAGGAGCAATTAGGGTTACGTGCTTTGTTCAAGGGAACATCGACATGTTCTTTACCTGGTTCGGGGATTCGAACCAGCAACATTTAGTTTACTGGCCCAACGCTCTTAAACACTAGGCTACCTTGCGCCCCAATATCTGCTGTAAGAGCTCAATACGAAAGACATTTAAACACAGTTTCTCTAATACGATTTTCATTTTCAGTCTGATTTTAAGTTTACACAAAGTTTACATGTAATGTGAAGTAGCTGACGTCAGCCTGTCTCTTAGGGGTACAGTACAGTATTTACACTATGAGACAAGTGAATAGCTGCAAGCCTGAAATGTGGTAATAATTCGGGAATATATTCCAAACCTCATGCTACCTGTGGTGCAGTGGACGGTACACATGTAAACAGCAATTTTCCCGTTTTTGTTTTTGGAGTGTAACACCACTGATGCTACTGCCCAAAACTGCTTTACTTTAGGCCATTTACCATTTTAGTTCGAAAAATGCCACCTTTGCCTTTAATTGTAGTAGGGGGTGGCAGATACAAATTCAATCCGTATCATGGAAGTTAGTTTCAATGTAAATGCAATGTTCCCGCGTTAAGCCTGTCGCATCCTTCTCAGTCGAAACAGTTTGCGCATATACATTTTTATGACTTTGTCTGTTTTGGTGTTACATTTTTGGGGGGGGAGGGGGGACTGTTTGAGCATAATTTTTTGGGAGGCAAGTCAAAGTTCGGTACCCGAAGTCTACGCCCATTAGTCGCTGATTGGTAACCAGTACTGCTCCTAGTAGGAGTGGGAATTATGGACAGGAATATTCAATGAAGTGTTTGTTTTCATGCAAATGTTTTCACTTGAATACACCTCAGACTATTTTGAGGAAGTGTTTACTGGCTATGTTGTTACGTCGTCTCAAGAGGGAAAAACAGTACTATTGGCCTTTATTTTTAAATGTTTGAAGTGAAGTTATTTGAAGGGAGTTCTGATAGGAGCAAACTGAACCTAGAATGCACCTTTAGCGAAGACTGTATTCACTGTAAATGCTGCATATGTAGGCTGAATCGTAAATTACCTTTACATTTATATTGCAAAATCTGTAACGCTTCAGCGATACAGATTCAATACAGTCCTAATTCTATTTTCCAAATGTCTTCAGGTGCAAGTTGTCAGTTAATGCAATTGACAGTAATCTGCATTACTAAAAGGAGAAACCTATCAGTCTCTTTCTTTCTTTGTACACAGGACATAACTCTACACTCGTTTGACACGTATGCATAGGCTAGTATTTGATTTGGTTAAGACATTATTTCAGACCAAAGAACAAAGAATTCCCGAACCAAGTAGGTAAAAAATCTGTCAACTGTGAGCAAGGCACTTAACCCTAATTGCTCCTCTAAAATGAACTCGCCCCTTTGGAAAACTGCAAGCAATTTCAATGAAATCAAGTAACATAATTTGCAGGTCCCTTGCAGGTCAGGAGTTAATCTTTCACATCCCAAATCAATCAACACGTTTGAGATGTATGAAATAAGCAAAACTAGATTCGATCCAGTGACCAAGGGATCGAGAATATCTGTGTGTCCAACTGAGTATGGAAATGGTCAAATGTAACCCGTGATGTTACGAACAGCCTATACATGTATGTATCATAAATATGCACAAATGAATTCAGTATGAGTACCTTTTCTTGTTTGCCTGCTTCATATAGATTACTACGATGAAAACACACCACCGAGAAGATTCCATGCAGGTCTGGACTGGGACCAGCTTTTTTATGGGGTTGTTTTTCCTCTGTTATGCTCTCCACTGTGAAGACCATGGACCAGACACGCACGCAAATGACAAATCCCTCTAGTGTCAATGATTTTTCCTGGCTCATTGCACGCAATGAGGTTAATTTACGACAAAGAAGGGCTTGCGCTCAGCACGGATCTCGGTATCAGCTTCCAAGGCCTTTATGTTCACGGAAATTTCAGAGCTGCCAAAAATTATAACGTATCAATCTATCTGTGGGGAGACTAGAGAGAGAGGCGGCTGAAACATATTATATGAGGATGTATAGCAGGCTGTTTGTTTAACCTGCCAGAAAAGCAATCTCTACTGCTAGATCTCTTAGCTACCGCTTAAACACACCGCCTATAGAATCTCACTGCCTATATCAGCGGTTTCCAATCTAGGGGTCGTGATCCCATGTTGGTTCACCTCATACGAAAATGGGGGTAGCGAGAGAATTTCCAAAATCCTGGTTTGAAAAAATGATAGAATAAAGTATGTTGTCTTTGTCTCTCAATCATTGTAGTGTGGTTTAACCTTAGAAATCTAAATGTAAATTATACAAATCTAAAAGTCAAAATTCAACCAAGGAGCGCCCTTAGATTGTGGGAAAAGGCCACACTTGCATTGCGCTTGAATCATTCCCACTTTGAATGGCTAAGCCTGCTACCCTATGAAACCAACCACTATTGCAGAGACTTTGATATCACCAGCGCAGTTGAAAACCATGTGTGGGGAGTCAAAGGCACAGAAACCCAAATCAATACCTTTGTCAGATAACACTATGAAACTAAGAATTTATGCTTTAGCCAATCAAGAGGAAACACTGACTCAACGACTCAAACTCCCCACCTTATGCTCTCCAAGTGGATGTTAGCTGTGAGGGCCGAGATGCCCATGCATTGACTTATGTTTGCTACATGTCGGGGGATGCTATTCATGAGCACATATTGTTCTGTGTCAAGTTTCTCGAGCACCAAACGGCACAGGGTATGTTCAGTGTGCTGCATGGTTTTTTGATAAGAAACCGATTCCATGGGATCAAATGGTGGGCTTTTGCACAGATGGGGGTCCATCTATCACCAGACGGCAGGCAGGCCTCTGCACTCTAGTTATGAATGTGTCTCCCTCTGCCATATGGATTCATTGTATGATACATCCACTGAGCTATAATAGATAGACCAAGAGCACCTGCGGCAGAAGAACTGAGTGCAGAACTCTAACTTTGATTGTAAACTACATTGAGCATGCCTGTTGGCAAAACTATGTGGAGATATGTGATCAGAGCATGACAATGTTCTATTTCACATTGAGGCTTGGGGGTTATCGAGGGGGAATGTTGGAAAGATTTTGGGGAATTGAGAGAGGAACTGTTGTCATTCGTAATGGATGTAAAAAACAGACTTTGTTGACTTTCTGTGTAATGAAAATAAAATGTGTCTCCTTGCCTATGAACCTGAACACAAGCAGCAGATTCTACAGCTAAATCTATTTGACTGGTCCTGGCCGGTAAGTGAACTTGAACAGCACATTCACAGGTCACTATGGAGGAGTTTTGGTTCCTGGGAATACTGTGCTGTCTCCCTCTGAGCATTAAAACTCATGGTACGCCGATTCAGTGCTCTCGTCTGCATTAATCTTTTAAGTCATACAATGTTGACGAGTAATATCAAACATCATTACTATCAACTATGCCTAGAAATACACATGATCACATTCCATATTGACTTGGACGAGCCCACCGTCAACCGCGGCGGGAACGGCGTAAAAAGGGGCTGAGTGTGGCGCTACTTCCTTTACCACACCCAGCGAAGCCAATGGAATGCACATCAATGGAGAGTACACAGTTCGGCTTCTGAAAGACAAATGCTGTTAGCGAACATATAGTCCCATACAGAGCACAACATACATAATGACAATATTAGGTGATCAGTCTAACAATGGACCAGAGATCCAAATGTGTTGTTTGTGAGTTAGGGTAGCCAGGCCATGACTGAGCTACATTTAGTAGTTCAGTAAGGACACATTCAAAGTCATACAAATAACTCGCACTGTTTAGCCGTTAGTTATCACTGAATATTTTTTGAAATGAATACTTTCTGACCATATTATAAGCCGTGGACTCGAATGAATGATCAGTTCACACAGTTAGATAGTCGTAACGGTGTGGTTACTAATGTGATGAATCAATTTAATTCAAAAAGTAGATTTAAAACAGAATAATTCCACACATTCTGCACTATTAAATTGTGCTGAAAGATTTACTTCTCAAGCAATGGCATATCGACTTAGGCAAGGGAGGTGCCTCTTAAAACTTGAGATCCACTCGATCAGGTATTTGTGAGAATTAGTGACAACAACAAAGAATGATGAATTCTTTCACGTTTTTGCTTCAGATATTTAATGCTAAATATTTAGTTATAGGAAAGGTTTGGGGTCATAAGTGCTCTGATACAGCATATACCGCATGTATTGTCCATGTTAAAATCATCCATTAGAGGATGGTTCTGATATTTTTCCTCTCTTGTCAATCCAGCTGGTGTGCATGGAGAGCAGATAGCAGAGAGTCATCAAGCGAATCCTCTGATTGGACCTCTTTGGCAACATCAAAACCCTGGCTCTCAGTATTCCAACACTTCTCCGTCACCTTACTGGAGCACTGGACCACTTCAACCATCTGTATCATAACGGGTTCCTTCAGGTGCTGAAGCTTGTCGTGCCCTATTCCATTCCAGCAGCCCATTTGGAAGACACAGCCAGCTGCTAATAGGGTTGATAGGGCTCCAGCCCCTGAGCAGCTCTCTACTCCACCCCCAGTTGAAGTGGCTATAAATGAGACGCAGAGTGGGTCCCCGTTCCAAGAGCTCAGAACAGACCCCAGGAACGACCGTGTGTCTATGGAGTACGGGGGCAGGGAGTTTGTGGATCTTCGCCCCCTGTGAGCTCCTAAGCAGGAGAGGAGGTAGGAGGCAAATGGAGAGTGTCAGACTGCAATCAGAAGCTGTGTTCTGTGTTCTGTACCCTCGCCACTACCACCACCACCAGCACCAGCAGGGTTAGCCAGGGTAGTGAGGAGTCAAGGGCGTCTGGGATGGAGATCCCAGCAGACAGCAGCTCCTCTGGGCCAGAGGAAGAGGAAGGCCTTGGAGCAGCTCAGCATACTGCACCCCCTCACCTGAGAAGCATTTTGAGGATCTGAGGGAGTCAAGGGCTTAAAGTATTGTACATAGTTCTAAATAGATAAGCTATACAGTATAATCTTATTAAAATAATTAATTAATGACAGGATAGAGCAAGCTGGTTGATACACCTCACACACTTCTACACACATCACCATCCTAAAGCTTGCCAGCCATGAAATATACTAATAACCCTGGCGACAGACAGGCACAGCACTAGACCAGAGCTCTAAAGTCTTCCCAGCCGTGATGAGAAAGGAAATGGAGTCTCAACTGAGACAAGCTGTGCTGAGAGAGAGAGAGAGAGAGACTTGGCCTCCCCACAGCACCCATTAACGTTCACCAAGACGTGGCGTGAGAGAGGACCCATGTGGGGGTCAACCTGCTTCAAAGCTCAGGGCTCATTTCACGTGTAATCCCTAAATGGAGCAGGACACACTCACTGTTACACAGCCCTGGATCCCTTAACCTCATTATACACACGTCCACACGTCCTAAGAGTGTCACAAGACAGGTTAAATAAGGACTTACAAGCCTTGAGATAATTGAGACATAGATTGTGTATGTGTGCCATTCAGAGGGTGAATGGGCAAGACAATATATTTAAGTGATTTTGCATGGGGTATGGTGGTAGGTGCCGGTTTGAATGTGTCAAGAACTGCAATGCTGCTGGATTTTTCACACTCAACAGTTTACCTTGTGTATCAAGAATGGCCCGGCACTCAAAGGACATCCAGCCAACTTGACACAACTGTCGGAAGCATTGGAGTCAACATAGGCCAGCATCCCTGCGGAATGCTTTCGACACGTTATAGTCCTTGTTGTTATGAATTGCAACAGATCCACAACATTGTGCATTCCTTCAACTTGATAACATTGTTGAAATAAGGTGTTATGTAGCACAAACTCATTTTGAGAGAGACAGATGTAGCAGACAGCTTTAGAGGCCTTGGCTCCCGTTGGCATGGTGCGACATGATATGAAGGTGACAATCTAACATAATAACAGCTTCAGTGGGTCGTTCTCTAAAGCAATAATGGCTTCTATGAGTCAACATAACTGAGCTTTCAAAGGACAAGAAAATATCTCTCTTCTCTCATGTTCCTCTACCTGCTGCATTTACATGTCATTTAGAGTTAAGTGAAGGAAGGGAACTGTGGCATTCCTCCCTTTCATGCAACCCAATAATATTTCCTTTCGCCGGAAGTGTACAATCGTTCACTACATCCTACAAATCTAAAAGCATTTTAGTGGAGGCATGACCTAGAGGGAGATCCCAACCATATGTATTTTCCATTTCCTTTCAAATTAGTGAAGGGAGGTGAACAAGTGCACACTTTGGGAGGAAGGAGGGGTAATTGGGACGTAGCAATCTGTGTAAGGTCAAGGCATGAAGAGGGCAACAGACTGCCGTTTTAGATTAGAACTTTAAACTATATTCAGTTGTTAAGATTGTGTTTCCTTTCACCCTAGGTCTCTTGTCCAGTGTGGTCACCACCAGAATCTTAATGTGAGGCCATATTATGGTGGTCAGGAAACAGAATGAAAACATATAGCCACACAGGAAGAAAAATACTTATCCTACTACCCCTCAGGCCAAATACTTTCACTTCTCTGAGTTTGGGGTGGTGTAATAATTTGGACCGCGTTGGACGCCTCCGTTGCCTAGACACAGCGCATGGGAAAAATTGGCACAGATGCTATTGGTCTAATATCTCTTGTCTAATTTGTTCCCAAATGTCACTTTGCTTGAAAAAGTTCCCCATATGTTCAATTTCACTGAGATATTAAAATGATATTAACTCACTGAGATTTATTAGATCTCCTCTATGGAAAATGAAGGACATTAGCTTCTCCTGGGGTTAGTGTTGGTCCACGCTGCACACTAAGAGTTTAATTAATAAGGTTTGTTTCATCTGAGACTAACGTTTCGTGACCTTCCTTTTGTCACTTTGCTGTCAGTCACTCACAGGCCCAGTCCACCCATCTCTCAGTCTCACTTCTCAGATGGAAGCCTCTGGCCAATGCACAATAAACTCATGTGACTGCACATAGCTGAACACAGAACTAACTTTGTGTGTGTGTGTAATAAAGTATTTATGAGTAAAAAAAAGTGGACTATTGCTTTAAATCTGGAACTAACCAGTCTCCTAAATTGTCTTGTCACATCCTCAGGGCAGGTTAAAATGAACACAAGAACTCTTTCCTTAGTCTCTATAGATAACCCACACAGCTGGTGATCATCTGATGAGGTATACAATTCTTCCCATATCTTCTTTATTAATATCATATTTAAGATTTTGCAGCAGAAACCTCATTTTAGAGTTGTGGACACTATATAAAATTGGCTTGATACAAGTTTATGGGATAGTGGGAATAAATCATTTGAAATTCTCAGCATTAACTGGTAAACAAATATTTTCACAACTAGCAAACTGTATGTTAATTAGCATCCACAAATCTCGACAACTTACTCAGTGACCTGGAAGATGCTCAATACTCAAATTGATTGTGTTCCATTAGATAATGGAATCTAAAGACTGGACTGAGTTTGAGGAGGATGAAGAGCAGCATACGGTTTCTCCCCTTCTGCCTACATTGAGTATCCCCCTGCCCCTCCCTAACAGAGAGGGGGAGAGTTACCACGTCTTCATCAGCTACATCAGCACTGACTGGTGCTGGGCCTACTCCCTGGTCAGCAGTCTGGAGTCCTATGTCATGATGGATTCCATGCAGCGACCCAAAAAAACGACTTCGTAAAAGGGGGAAACGAAGCGGTCTTCTGGTCAGACTCCGGAGACGGGCACACCGTGCACCACTCCCTAGCATTCTTCTTGCCAATGTCCAGTCTCTTGACAACAAGGTTGATGAAATCCAAGCAAGGGTAGCATTCCAGAGGGACATCAGAGACTGTAACGTTCTCTGCTTCACGGAAACATGGCTCACTGGAGAGACACTATCCGAAACGGTGCAGCCAGCGGGTTTCTCCACGCATCGCGCCGACAGAAACAAACATCTTTCTGGTAAGAAGAGGGGCGGGGGCGTATGCCTTATGGCCAACGTGACATGGTGTGATGAAAGAAACATACAGGAACTCAAATCCTTCTGTTCACCTGATTTAGAATTCCTCACAATCAAATGTCAACCGCATTATCTACCAAGAGAATTCTCTTCGATTACAATCACAGCCGTATATATCCCCCAAGCAGACACATCGATAGCTCTGAACGAACTTTATTTAACTCTCTGCAAACTGGAAACGATTTATCCGGAGGCTGCATTCATTGTAGCTGGGGGATTTAACAAGGCTAATCTGAAAACAAGACTCCCTAAATTTTATCAGCATATCGATTGCGCAACCAGGGGTGGAAAGACCCTGGATCATTGTTACTCTAACTTCCGCGACGCATATAAGGCCTTGCCCCGCCCCCCTTCCGGAAAAGCTGACCACGACTCCATTTTGTTGATCCCTGCCTACAGACAGAAACTAAAACAAGAGGCTCCCACGCTGAGGTCTGTCCAACGCTGGTCCGACCAAGCTGACTCCACACTCCAAGACTGCTTCCATCACGTGGACTGGGATATGTTTCGTATTGCGTCAGACAACAACATTGACGAATACGCTGACTCGGTGAGCGAGTTCATTAGAACGTGCGTTGAAGATGTCGTTCCCATAGCAACGATTAAAACATTCCCTAACCAGAAACCGTGGATTGATGGCAGCATTCGTGTGAAACTGAAAGCGCGAACCACTGCTTTTAATCAGGGCAAGGTGTCTGGTAACATGACTGAATACAAACATATATTCCCATATATTCCCTCCGCAAGGCTATCAAACAAGCTAAGCGCCAGTACAGAGACAAAGTAGAATCTCAATTCAACGGCTCAGATACAAGAGGCATGTGGCAGGGTCTACAGTCAATCACGGACTACAGGAAGAAATCCAGCCCAGTCACGGACCAGGATGTCTTGCTCCCAGGCAGACTAAATAACTTTTTTGCCCGCTTTGAGGACAATACAGTGCCACTGACACGGCCTGCAACGAAAACATGCGGTCTCTCCTTCACTGCAGCCGAGGTGAGTAAGACATTTAAACGTGTTAACCCTCACAAGGCTGCAGGCCCAGACGGCATCCCCAGCCGCGCCCTCAGAGCATGCGCAGACCAGCTGGCCGGTGTGTTTACGGACATATTCAATCAATCCCTATACCAGTCTGCTGTTCCCACATGCTTCAAGAGGGCCACCATTGTTCCTGTTCCCAAGAAAGCTAAGGTAACTGAGCTAAACGACTACCGCCCCGTAGCACTCACATCCGTCATCATGAAGTGCTTTGAGAGACTAGTCAAGGACCATATTACCTCCACCCTACCTGACACCCTAGACCCACTCCAATTTGCTTACCACCCAAATAGGTCCACAGACGATGCAATCTCAACCACACTGCACACTGCCCTAACCCATCTGGACAAGAGGAATACCTATGTGAGAATGCTGTTCATCGACAGCTCGGCATTCAACACCATAGTACCCTCCAAGCTCGTCATCAAGCTCGAGACCCTGGGTCTCGACCCCGCCCTGTGCAACTGGGTACTGGACTTCCTGACGGGCCGCCCCCAGGTGGCGAGGGTAGGCAACAACATCTCCTCCCCGCTGATCCTCAACACTGGGGCCCCACAAGGGTGCGTTCTGAGCCCTCTCCTGTACTCCCTGTTCACCCACGACTGCGTGGCCACGCACGCCTCCAACTCAATCATCAAGTTTGCGGACGACACAACAGTGGTAGGCTTGATTACCAACAACGACGAGACGGCCTATAGGGAGGAGGTGAGGGCCCTCGGAGTGTGGTGTCAGGAAAATAACCTCACACTCAACGTCAACAAAACTAAGGAGATGATTGTGGACTTCACGAAACAGCAGAGGGAACACCCCCCATCCACATCGATGGAACAGTGGTTGAGAGGGTAGCAAGTTTTAAGTTCCTCGGCATACACATCACAGACAAACTGAATTGGTCCACTCACACAGACAGCATCGTGAAGAAGGCGCAGCAGCGCCTCTTCAACCTCAGGAGGCTGAAGAAATTCGGCTTGTCACCAAAAGCACTCACAAACTTCTACAGATGCACAATCGAGAGCATCCTGGCGGGCTGTATCACCGCCTGGTATGGCAACTGCACCGCCCTCAACCGTAAGGCTCTCCAGAGGGTAGTGAGGTCTGCACAACGCATCAGCGGGGGCAAACTACCTGCCCTCCAGGACACCTACACCACCCGATGCTACAGGAAGGCCATAAAGATCATCAAGGACATCAACCACCCGAGCCACTGCCTGTTCACCCCGCTGTCATTCAGAAGGCGAGGTCAGTACAGGTGCATCAAAGCTGGGACCGAGAGACTGAAAAACAGCTTCTATCTCAAGGCCATCAGACTGTTAAACAGCCACCACTAACATTGAGTGGCTGCTGCCAACACACTATCAATGACACTGACTCAACTCCAGCCACTTTAATAATGGGAATTGATGGGAAATGATGTAAATATATCACTAGCCACTTTAAACAATGCTACCTTATATAATGTTACTTACCCTACATTATTCATCTCATATGCATACGTATATACTGTACTCTATATCATCGACTGCATCCTTATGTAATACATGTATCACTAGCCACTTTAACTATGCCACTTGGTTTACATACTCATCTCACATGTATATACTGTACTCGATATCATCTACTGTATCTTGCCTATGCTGCTCTGTACCATCACTCATTCATATATCCTTATGTACATATTCTTTATCCCCTTACACTGTGTATAAGACATTAGTTTTTTGGAATTGTTAGTTAGATTACTTGTTCGTTATTACTGCATTGTCGGAACTAGAAGCACAAGCATTTCGCTACACTCGCATTAACATCTGCTAACCATGTGTATGTGACAAATAAAATTTGATTTGATTTGATTTGATTTATTTATGTCCAATTAGCTACTTTTGTTAGCGCGTTTGGAATACATATCCAAACGCTCGTTCTGGCCAGCGTTATGTCGGACAAAAACTTCAAAAAGTTATATTACAGTTCTAAGAAACATTTCAAACTAAGTACACAATCAATCATTAGGATGTTTTTATCATTCATCTTCAATAAAGTTCCAACCGGAGTATTCCTTTGTGTCTTCAGGAGCCATGGAACGCAGGTCACTATCATGTGAATTTTCTGTGACCAGAAAATGGCTGACTGCTAGACACCTGATTCATTCTGCTGTCATTCAGTCCCACAACACAGTAGAAGCCTCATTCAAATTTCTATAGACGGTTGACATCTAGTGGAAGCCCTAGGAAGTGCAACATCGTTAATATCTCAAGGGGATTTCAATGGGAACTGTGTTGAATACATACCCACCTCAGATTTCTCACTTCCTGTTTTGATTTCTCCTCAGGTTTTTGCCTGCCATATGAGTTCTGTTATACTCACAGACATCATTCAAACAGTTTTAGAAACTTCCAGATGTTTTCTATCCAATACTACTAATAATACGCATATATTAGCAACTGAGACTGAGGAGCAGGCCGTTTACTTTGGGCACCTTATTCATCCAAGCTACTCAATACTGCCCCCCAGCCATAAGAAGTTTTAAAGGGAGCTACTCTAAGGTCACGCCCAGCACAGCTGAATGGACAGTGCCTCGGTACAGGTAGGCATAGTCAAACTCTGTGTCGTGGTTCTGAATGGACAGCACCTCTGTTTAGTAGCCAGCTGTAGAATTATTCTGTTTGTGGGCAGAGTAATAATTTTGGGGCACAGTTAGGTAGCCTACAACATGCATATGAAAATCCTAACTGGCACGCACATCTTTAGAAAATTTAGGATCAATTGAAAATCAATTGAAAAAGTGGCACTCCACAGGAAAAAGGTTTCAGACCCACTGCTGTCTGCTATGTGAAGCCACCCCACTTCCTGCTAATTTTTGTGGTTTTTAGCCTGCCTGCATTACTTGACAGGGAAAGGAAACATTCTATGAAGCGTTGTTTTGACAAGGTGGCTCTGAGAATATTTCAACATTTTGCATCAACAAGGCAGCTCTGACATTATTGACATTGCAACAATAGCCAACGAGGGGGCGGCTCCCGCAAATATTTCCTTGCATCTGTCTGATATTATGTTTCTTGCCCAGTCGTTTTATTATCTGGGTGCTCATAAATATATATTTTTTAAAGCAGCCCTACGTCCACACTACAGCTATGTAACTTTGCAATACTTGATGACGTTTTGCCAGAAAGATTGATAGCGTAAGGTGGAAATGCATTATACCAGAGACAGTTAGGCTACAGGTAGGTATTAGGGATGGAGGGAGAGGATGATGATGATGAAGTAGGCCTACATGACAATGCCCATTTGTGATAGCCTACATTTGTTATTGTCTTTGAAGCCAAGAACAGTATTTTTGGGAAATGCTATAAATGGCAAGTTGTTCCGTTGTGTTTATTTTCATACCAATACACGAAACAGAAATTGCACTAGCTTACTGGGTGAATGAATGAAAATATAAATTAGGCCTACAGCTATCACAACCTATATTTTCACTAAATAAAATAGCTTTGGTTCCGAATGGTCACCCAAAAGGAGGGCTCCTCCACCTCCCAATTCCAAATTAAAGTAACCCCTGGCTATTGGATTGCAACAAGGCTTACAAGGCAGAGTTCAAATACTAACATCAAATTCAAAGCAACCTGCACAGTGCAGAAACAGCTGACTGGCAAAAATGTGCTCCACATGGTCCTAAAGCCAGTCTATCAATACGCAAATCATCCGTTGCATTTTAATTGGGACTGGGATCATTTTTGCCTACATAAACATTTAGCCTACATAAACATTTTAGTATTGAGCTAAAGTATAGCGACTACCATACCCAACTGACACCCCTGTAAATGTAGCAGATGCAACTAGGTGAGTTAAGAATTCTCAACCAATCTGTAATAATATGACAAAGCAACTTCAATATCATTGCCAGTTGCATGCAATTTCAGTTGCATTTGAATTGCTCTATGTATCAACAAAGTTGCTTGAAAATATATCACTGCAACTAAAATGGCCTATTATCGTGTTCATGCCAGTCATGTAAATTTAACAGCAATCATTAAACAGTTAATGGTTCATTTTGGTGTTTAGTTGACCCAAAATCTCAGGGTTACATGTAAAAACAAAGTCCTATTGGGTTAGAGCAGGGGTTCCCAAACTTGTATGCTTCATGACTGACCAATTGAGGTGTCTTTTGAGTTGCGTTGAGGGTTGAGCGGTGAAAAAACATGAGCTGAAATAACTTGGTGTAGTTTTAAAGTTCATTTCATGCAATTCTACACATTTTGCCACGGAGCGGAATAAAATGTTACAGTTGTTAAGCATTTTTTTGTTGTTGCAATTCTATGCATTTTTACATGGCTAATTCTGTGTTCTTATGATAAAACATAACAAAATCAACGGGAGCCTGATTATCTAGCTTTATTTTGTTCGTTGTACGTTCTCATACAGGCTATTATAAAAATAGATATTTAGTCCATTAGGAGTTAATAAATCCTGTTGAGGCGATGGGTTCCCCTACGGGAACTCCATCCCCCCGTTCAGCTGAAAAGGTGGCACAGGGAATGCAAAAATATTCTTTAGAAATATTTAACCTCCACACATTAACAAGTCCAATACCTCAAATGAAAGATAAACACCTTGTTCATCTACCTAGCGTGTCAGATTTTTAAATGTTTTACGGCGAAAACACAACATATATTTATGTTAGACCACCATGAAACCAAAGAAAAAACGTAGCCATTTTTTCCAGCAAAAGATAAAAATCACAAAAGCAGGATTAAAAAAAAATCAATCACTAACCTCTTGAAAGTCTTCATCAGATGACAGTCATATGACATGTTACACAGTACATTTATGTTTTGTTCGATAATATGCTTTTTATATCCATAAATCTCGGTTTACATTGACGCCATGTTCAGAAAATCCTCCAAAATATCCGGAGGAATTATAGAAAGCTACGCCAGATAACAGAAATACTCATCATAAACTTTGACTAAAGATACATGTTCTACATATAATTAAAGATACACGGGTTCTTAATGCAATCGCTGTGTCACATGTTTTTTTAACGTTACGGAAAAGCCTTGCAATAATCTGAGACGGTGCTCAGACGCAACAATATTTCTCCGCCATGTTGGAGTCAACAGAAATACAAAATTACAACATAAATATTCCCTTACCTTTGATGATCTTTCAGCAGAATGTAGTGCAAGGAGTCCTAGTTCAACAATAAATCGTTTTGTTTCATAATGTTCAATTCTAGTGTCCAATTAGCAGCATTTGTTACCACTTTCACATGCCCAAAAAATGACTTCTGGTCCAGGATAACTTTACATGAAAACTTTCAAAACTTCCAAAAGACATATTACAGGTCGAATAAACTGGTCAAACTAAGTGCAGAATCAATCTTCAGGATGTTATAATCATATATATCCAATAACATTCCAACCGGATCATTCGTTTTCATCTGGGGCTGATTGGAACAGCCGAAGCACTCAAAGACAAACGCGCCACAACAAAATGGTATTCTTTTGTGACACCAACTACTTTTCTTCCCATTAGGTCAAAGTTCACAGCAAATGCTCCATTACACTTTCTACTGAATGAGGACATCTAGTGGAAGACTTAGGAAGTGTTTCCAGATCCATAACTTGTTGGGAAGGGAGGGGGCGATGACGTCAAATTTGCCCCAACTTTCAGGATTTCAAAACTTGTTTGGAAGATTGCCTGCCCTGTGAGTTCTGTTATACTCACAGACATAATTCAAACGGTTTTAGAAACTTCCGAGTGTTTTCTATCCAATATTATTTATAATATGCATATATTAGCAATTTAGGACAGATTTTGATGCAGTTCACTACGGGCACGCAATTCATCCAAAGTGAAAATACTGCCCCCTATCTGTAAGTGGTTTTAATGTCAGTTGGCTTTTCATAGCCGAGCATTCAGAGTTTGAAACAGCAGGTGTGGTAGAGAGGGAGTAGAAAACAGCAGCTCCGGGACAAGGTAGTGAACAGGTCAGGTCTATAGGCGCAGGCAGAACAGTTGAAACTGGAGCAGCAGCATGACCAGGTGGACTGGGGACAGCAAGGAGTCATCAAGCCAGGTAGTCCTGAGGCATGGTCCTAGGGCTCAGGTCCTCCAGGAGGGGAGGGAGAGGGAGAGAGGGAGAATTAGAGGGAGCGTACTTAAAATCACACAGGCACCGGACAGGAGAATTACACCAGATATAACAGACTGTCCCTAGCCCCCCGACACATAAACCATTGCAGCATAGATACTGGAGGCTGAGACAGGAGGAGTCTGGAGTCACAGTCCGACGATACCCCCGGACAGGACCAAACAGGCAGGATATAACCCCAGCCACTTTGCCAAAGCACAGCCCACACACCACTAGAGGGATATCCGCAAACCACCAACTTACTGCATTCAGAAAGTATTCAGACCCCTCCCCTTTTTACACATTATGTTATGTTACAGCCTTACTCTAAAGTTGATTAAATTACTTTTTTTCCCTCATCAATCTACAGTACACACAATGCCCCATAATGACGAAGTGAAAACAGGTTTAGAAATGTTTGCAAATGTACTAAAATAAAAAAAAATCCTATTTACTTAAGTATTCAGACCCTTTGCTTTGAGACTCGAAAATGAGCTCAGGTACATCCTGTTTCCATTGATCATCCTTGAGATGTTAATATGACTTGATTGGAGGCCATCTGGGGTAAATTCAATTGATTGACATGATTTGCAAAGGCACACACCTGTCTATATAAGGTCCCACAATTGACAATGCATGTCAGCGCAAAAACCAAGCCATGAGGTAAAAGGAATTGTCCGTAGAGCTCCGAGACAGAATTGTGTCGAGGCACAGATCTTGGGAAGGGTACCAAAACATGTCTGCAGCATTGAAGATCCCCAACAACACAGTGGCCTCCATCATTCTTAAATGGAAGAAGTGTGGAACCACCAAGACTCTTCATAGAGCTGGCCACCCTGCCAAACTGAGCAATCAGGGAGGTGACCAAGAACCCGATGGTCACTCTGACAGAGCTCCAGAGTTCCTCTGTGGAGATAGTGGAACCTTCCAGAAGGACAACCATCTCTGCAGCACTCCAACACTCCAACAATCAGGCATTTATGGCAGTGTGGCTAAACGTAAAAGGAACATGAAAGCCCACTTGGAGTTTGCCAAAAGGCACCAAAAGGGCTCTCAGACCATGAGAAACAAGATTCTTTCTGATGAAACTCAGATTGAATTCTTTGGCCTGAATGCCAAGTGTCACATCTGGAGGAAACTTGGTGCCATCCCCACAGTAAAGCAGGGTGAAGACTAGTCAGGATTGAGGGAAAGATGAACGGAGGAAATGTACAGAGAGATCCTTGATGAAATCAAATCAAATCAAATATGTATTTATATAGCCCTTTGAACATCAGCTGATATCTCAAAAAGTGCTGTACAGAAATCCAGCCTAAACCCCCAAACAGCAAGCAATGCAGGTGTAGAAGCACGGTGGCTAGGAAAAACTCTCTAGAAAGGCCAAAACCTCGGAAGAAACTTAGAGAGGAACCAGGCTATGAGGGGTGGCCAGTCCTCTTCTGGCTGTGCCGGGTGGAGATTATAACAGAACATGGCCAAGATGTTCAAATGTTCATAAATGACCAGCATGGTCAAATAATAATAATCACCGTAGTTGTTGAGGGTGCTCTACCACTCCTGCTATTTCTAGAGAGTTGAAAACAGCAGGTCTGGGACAGGTAGCATGTCCGGTGAACAGGTCAGGATTCCATAGCCGCAGGCAGAACAGTTGAAACAGTTGAAAACGTGCTCCAGAGCGCTCAGGACCTCAGACTGGGGCGAAGGTTCACCTTCCAACAGGACAACTACCCTAAGCACACAGCCAAGACAATTCAGGAGTGGCATCGGGATGAGTCTCTGAATGTCCTTGAGTGACCCAGCCAGAGCCCGGGCTTGAACCCGACCTAACATCTCTGGAGAGACCTGAAAATAGCTGTGCAGCCACACTCCCCATCCAACCCGACAGAGCCTGAAAGGATCTGCAGAGAAGAGTGGGAGAAACTCCCCAAATACAGGTGAGCAAAGCTTGTAGCGTCATACTCAAGAAGACTCAAGGCTGTAATTGCTGCCAAAAGGTGCTTCAACAAAGTACTGAGTAAAGGGTCTGAAAACTTGTATAACTGTGATATTTTCCTTTTTTATTTTTAATATATTCTCAAAAAATAATAAATGGGTTATTGTGTGTAGATTGTTGAGGAACATTTTTTATTTAATCCATTTTAGAGTAAGGCTGTAACGTAACAAAATGTGGAACAATTGAAGTGGTCTGAATACTTTCCAAATGCACTGTGTCACATCGGTATAAATGGTTCAGGAGACAGAGGCAGGAATGCGTAATAGGGGTTTTAATTTCCCAAATTACAGCGTGCCATGTAAAGGCACAGAGACAAAGACCAAACAAACACATATATAAAACACAGGGTAGAAACCCAAACAAAAGAGTGAGGAGTACCTTCAATAAATACACAATCGTTCAATGATTATCACATGGGATGAGACCCGTAATCATCTGCACAATATACATTGCACGAAAGCCAAAGCAACATAGCACGTGTACTCACACGAACCAACGGACATTGTAACAATAATCGACAGGACAATGGTGAACAAAGGGCACACTTATAGAAATACGAATCAATGGGAATAGATGTCAGGTGTGCATAATGAAAGTTCCGTAGGGATCCGTGACACACTGTATATAGAGAGCATCTACAGATGGACTATCAAAATAAAGTGTTACCCAAAGAATGGCCACATCTGAAAGGCAAGTTAAATTATACCAATAAATAACCCTCATAGTATTTTGCACAACTATTTTGAACTGGAATAAACGTGACTCGGTTCAGGAAACTAGGCACCACCTAGTTGGTTTAGCAAAGGAAAAAACAGGAATCTTCCAGCTAGCTATGATTGGCTGAGATAATGGATGTGCTGGACATGCCGAGAGATGAGTTCGGATTGGTCTGCCATGTAGCACGCTTCTGTCTATAACATGAGTTGGTCAGTATGTGTAGGTAATCCTTGCTAAAGCAGCATTTTTTAAAGATATCACAAAGAACTGCACAAGTGTTGCCAAAGCTCTCCACTTTCTGGAGGACCTACTTTTGAAATCATTGGAATGCCTGGTGGAAGCAGAGTATAATAGCTAAGGATATGGATAAAATTCAGGCGTTTGATCGCAAATGTGGAGGGAGGTGAAAAGAGAACACAGAAAGCTGTTGTATAAAACACCTATCTGGAGTACATCTAAAAAATGAAGAGCAACCATGGCATCTGTGACAAAGCGCGAGAAGCTTTCATCCACGTATACGGTTAAGAGAGTCTAGCTTCATTTTCAGATATTATACGTTTCTGATTTTGTCAGAAAGTCATTTTCACAAACTCGAAAAGAACCAAAAATATTGTTTAGAAAGTTGCTTTTAGTTGAATGGAGGATTTGCTAGATTGACATATACTACGTTTATTTAACGGTTGGGCTTATTGGTGTTAAAAGGTACCAGTTATGCTATTTTGGACACCCATGCTGCTGATGTCATGCAGTCTGTTATTTTTTTGTGTTTATACTTTTTCATAACGACAACGATAAGTTTAATGTCGGACGACAATAGAATGTTCAGGATGTCACTTCGACTAAAGAATACAAACATGTCGATAGACGTAGTATTAACCAGCCTTTAGTCTTGAAATCTTTGGTTGTACTCTATCGTACTCGCTGTTTAGCACATGGCCTCACATATGAATCCTTAAAGAATGGGGCTAAGGCTTAAGAGGGTGTTAACGATGCTAAATGGGTGTAGACAAAGAAAAGCGCTCCAGTAGGTGTCCTAAAACATTCAAGGGCCATTTTCTCAAAAGTGGGGTTACAAGTTTATCAACTTCTAAAGCACAATGACTTTCTCATTTGTTCCTCAACTGCAGTGTGTGATGTCATGGCGTGGCCCTCTTTGGGTATAGCGAGTGCCTTCCCCCTCTCTACATCTTACACCCAGGTTCTATTATCTCAGGTCGTAATTTCCTGGTGGAGACTCTCTCCCTCATGGCCAAGCAGAAAGAGACACAGAGAGAACAAAGGAACTTCTTCTACCTCACAGAACTTGAGAACTGAACAATATCCATGTTTTGGAGAATGTGTAAAAGGTCGGTGGAGAAACCAGCTACGACCAGTCCGTTTTGTTTTGTGATTGTGACCTCAGGAAGGACAATACAGCCACATTACCATAACTCTGTTTATACAGGAGCCTCCGTTATGAGGTTTGCATCTAATTATTGTATAAAATGAATGAGTGAAAATTTAACTATTTGTGAAATTATGTAAGGTGATGTTGAACCGTTGATGTGAGAGAATTGTATTTCTGTTTAACGTTTAACTAAGTCCTTGGCCTGCCCCCATGAGCACAGACATCGATCTGGCTTCATGGGACAGCCCTTTTCTACTGTTACGAATAAAAAACCCACCTGAAGAAATTTCCTTCAAACCATGTGTAACTCGAGCATCAAGGGGGCTATAAGGTTTGAGTAGAGCCCACAAGAATCTCAGTATAAGAGAAGGTTGTAATGGTTGTTGAAACTCTGAGACTATCAACTCCGATAGAATAAGAGCAACTCTTCGATACTAATTACTAGTCTGCAGCTAGGAATTATGTACCATTGAATGCGAAGACCTACAACCGCCAAAACTATTCTATAAGAACATTTTTGAATGGGACTCTGAAGTATTCATTCTAACCACAAGAGACTTCATGGGAGCAGAGACGATCAGATGAACTTTCCAACAGATAGACAGACGATTCCAACAGAGATCACGACAACACACTGATCGTAAATATATATTGATTGCAATTATTCCCGAATGAGTGAGCGTTCATGTGCAAAGGATTAGCATTTCAATCAATATAATTATCAACTGTGTAGTGACTTTTGTCTTTGGCGCCCTTCTCATTCCACACCCACTTCCCTTTGTCTACCAAGTCGCCATATCGGCTTAGTCCACTAGGGAACATCACATATAATTTCCTTGTAACCATATCTACTGTGTGTTTGTTTGTTTATGCATTTCTGTGATTATTTAGTTAGTTAGTAAATAAATAATTAAGACAATTGATGTATGGATGATTCATAGCGAAGGCTGGGTTCGTGCAGATAACCAACAACTTACGACGTTTGGAATGAGACTAACGTGAGGTAAAGAATAATTAATTAATTAGAAGACTAATTGATCAGATATAAAAATATCTGAAAAGTTATATTCGGAAAATTATAACTTTGTAATCTGAAGATTTTCCTTGGTGCCCCGACCTCCTAGTTAATTACATTTACATCATTAGTTTAATCACGTAATAATAATTACAGAGAATTGATTTGATAAAATAACAGTCTTCAATTTAATGATGCCAAAGACAAGACAGTGATATACAATTTTCTAACTCTGAGTCAGTACTTTCATCCAATGTAAAAAACACAATTTTGCTACATAAGACAGAATCGAGGTCGGTTGGTCACAAATCTTGCACTATTGTAGCCTACCATTACGATATCAAACCAAACTCCATTTGGACCTAAAACCTGTCAAAGACTCCAGCCACCCAAGTCATAGACTGTTCTCTCTGCTATTGCACGGCAAGCGGTACCATAAGGACCCTGAACAGATTTGACCCCCAAGCCATAGGACCGCTAAATAGTTAGTTATATAGTTAACTAAATAGTTACCCAGACTATCTGCATTGACCCTTTTTTTTAACTCACTTTTTTGACTCGTCACATATGCTGCTGCTACTGTTTATTATATATCCTGTTTCCTAGTCATTTTATTCCTAGTTAAATGTACATACATATTTTTCCTCAATTTTATCGTACCCCTGCACATTGACTCGGTACTGGTACCCCGTGTATATAGCCAAGTTATCGTTACTTATTGTGAATTTACAATAAGTGCTGTCCATAACCCTGTATAGGCCACCAAAGCACTGCCCTACTTTCTTTATGGATTTCTCTGAACTATTGTCCTATGATAAAATCATTGTGTTGAGTGATTTCAATACTCATGTTCACATAGAACATGACTCCAAGGCCATTGAATTTATGAATATTTTGAGCTCTATAGACTGTATCCAACATGTTACTGTGCCCACCCATAACCACGGCCATGCTCTGGACCTGATTATTACCAAGGGGCTTCTAAATGACAGATCAAATCAAACTATATTTGTCACCTTACCGTGAAATGCTTACTTAAAAGCCCTTAACCAACAGTGCAGTTCAAGAAGAGTTAAGAAAATATTTACCAAATAAACTAAAGTAAAAAAATTAAATTAAAATAACAATCATAAAAGGTAACACAATAACATAACAATAACGAGGCTATATACAGGGGGTACCGAGTCAGTGTGCGGAGGTACAGGTTAGTTGAGGACATTTGTACATGTAGTTAGGGGTGAAGTGACTATGCATAGATAATAAACAGGAGTAGCAGCAGTGTACAAACAAATGGAGGGGGTCAATGTAATAGCCCAGTGGCCATTTGAGTAATTGTTCAGCAGTCTTATGGTTTGGGGGTAGAAGCTGTTATAAGGAGCCTTTTGGTCTTAGACTTGGCGCTCCGGTACCGCTTGGCGTGCCGTAGCAGAGAAAACAGTCTATGACTTGGGTGACTGGAGTCTCTGACAATTTTATGGGCTTTCCTCTGACACAGCCTATTATATAGGTCCTGGATGAGAGGAAGCTTGGCCCCAGTGATGTACTGGGTCGTACGTACTACCCTCTGTAGATACTGTACTGGTGATGTTGCTTTATTTAATCACCACGGTGTATATTTTATTACCTTGTTGCCCATAGCACAGGGTAATACTGAACCCATTATTAAGAAACGTTATCTTACCTCTGAAATTGCTACAGATTTCATTGAACGTATGAACAATACTCCATCACCATCATCATTCTGTGTTCCCGTTGTGATGATTTAGTTGACAACTTTAATAGCAAATTTAGGGCAACCATTGATGCCATAGCTCCAGTAAAGTTGAAAAAGGACACCTCCAAACAGAGAGCCATTTGAATGAGTGAGGAAATGAATCAATTAAAGATAAATTGCAGAAAGGCAGAGCAAAAGTGGAGAAAGTCAAAGTTGCAGGTCCATTACGATATTTTGAGAGAGCAACTTGGCATATCTAACAAGGCAATTAGAAATGTCAGACGGGCTCATTTTACTAACTTGATCCCAAATAATCAGAATAATTAGAGTGCTCTTCTCGACCATTGATGGCCTGATAACTCCTACCCCCGCAAAGCTAACTGAACTTTCCTCCACATCTAAATGGCATGAGTTTGCGGCATATTTCAGAGATAAGATAACAAACATTAGGCTGGGGATCAGTCAAACAAGACCTGCTGAGAATTTTGATGATATGTGCCCTAGCCTATCACGCAAAAGCACTATGGATTTAATTTCCCTGGTTGACACAGACATGATCAGGAAAGTGATATAACAATTTAAGCCTTCTACCTGCCTGCTCGATCATATCCCCACCACCTTCTTCAGATATGCAATTAAAAACTGTTTTGAAGAAGTGCAAGCTATTCTCTCCCGGTTCACAGGCACTTTCCCCACTGCAATAAAAACTGCTATGACGAAACCCCTTCTGAAGAAAAATCATGTAGATTCTTCAGCTCTTAGCAATTTTAGGCCAATCTCCAACCTTTTTTTCTTAAGCAAAATTGTGGAGAAATTGGTTTTCAAACAGCTAAATAATTTTTTTAAGTGACTGTATTTGGGAAAAATTCCAATCTGTTTTTTATGCACATCAAAGCACAGAGACAGTCTTAGTTAAAGTGATAAATTGTCTTAAAGCCAACACAGATGCCCAACAGCTCTCTGTCTTTGTACTCTTGGATTTAACTGCTGCAGTCGACACTGTTGGCCAGGATGTCCTTCTGGACAGACTGGAGAGGTGGATTGGCCTCTCAGGTCCAGTTCTAAATTGGTTTAGGACCTATTTAACCAGTCAAGAGTTTTTGTCACAAGGTTTGATTTTGGGTTTGTACTGTTTAATTTATATACAGTACTATAGGTTACCCCTTGGCAGTGTTATCAGAAAGCACAGTATTCATTTTCACTGCTACGCAGACGATACACAATTTTACATTTCTGTGTCATCAAAGGATTTTAGCCCCACGGATAAATTATTAGCAAGGTGTGCCCGTTTCTCTCTCGGGCTGATATAGAGACTCATCCAGGCTTTTATTACAAGCAGGCTTAACACTAACACTCTCCTGTCTGGGCACTGGTAGACCTCTATCTGTGCACGTGCCTGCTCTTACTGCATGTCTCTGATGGAAGAGTGAGTAAGCACTCAACCCTAAACCATCCACTCTGGCCTCTATGTTGATAATCCCCTAGCGCAGTCCTAAGGGACCTGGGAATCCTCACCTCCATCATGGCTTCAGTTCAGTTCAAACATCCTCCCCAGTGACAGAGGAACACCAGGGTGCAGATCTAGGATGAGCTTCCCCTACCCGAATAAAGACCTTAACCATTAGTGGGGGAAATGCAAAACTGACCCAGGGTCAGTGTCTAGGGAAACCTCCTCCTACTTATACAAATGGGAACCTGAGCTGACAGTTGTGAGGAGAGTGGACAGAAAGCGGTCCTCATACTTGTGGAAAATTAAATCCTCTCTCACAGAATATCAAAATCACTTCTGACAGGGAAACTTAAAAACTGAAAGCTTGGCTTACTCAAGCAAGTGAACATTCCAACATAACCTGCTCTCGCAAGCCAGCTCAAATACTGTACTGTACTTTGTATATGACCTGTTTCTCGATTCTAAATTTCAAACAAATATAATTTCTCTTCTATGAACTTAGACACATCCCTCCCCATTCTTTCAGGTAGACCTTGAACTACCACCACCTTCTCAAGCAAGAATCTGTCTCTGCAAGACCATTCTCTATGATGTAAGATCATGACACAGACCGGCACTGGTAGGAAACAAGGAGCAAGATTCTGGCAATACATTCATGGAATTTGACAGTTCTCATGAAACATGACTCATTGAACAATAGAGCAAAATTATGCAACTATTTCAACTGTTGGATCACACTGCTTTCCAACAACATCCTATCAAAGCACAGCAATACTGTATATCTTCCTTTATACATACATCTGTACATCTGGGGTTTGTAACGTGGGTCAATTGGTTAACCCCCATGTGTCTAGTCTCCATTGGCTAACTAGGCAGGAGGATCTCGTCATGACAATCTTCTTAGAAAGGATAGTAAAACCATTTTAGTCATGTGAGCAGTCCACAGGCAGTGGGTGCTCTGCTCTCTGTTCCTCTTTCCTGTGTGGAACACTGCTACGGTTCAGCATCAAAGGCCAGTAAAGGGTATGTGGAATACTTTTTCATTTACACCTCAAAGAGAGAGACACATGCTGTTGAAAAGGAAGTGCGGACAAAGAAAGGAGGAAATTATGTTCAGGATTCAACAGAAAACATCTATGGAGGAAACTTCTGTATGTTGTTTACACCAACGTTGTGAGAGAAAATGCATAATGAAAAGTGCAATATGCCCTTGACTTAAAATGTACTTACTTTAATTCAGTAGGATTTATTTGACAGGAGCAATGCATACTACAAAAATCCCCTTACAAATCTGTCAGTTTAAGCTAGACATATGTTGTTGTTTTTTGCATTGGATATGTCTCAAACCATCGCATCCGCCAATGTCACACTTCCACATCTTAGATGAAAGGTGACATAGCTAGAGCGGTGTTGTCAGACCATGAGACATCCCGTAAAATGGTCTTCTCATCGGTCTGTGGCGTCCGAGCGGTTTGGCCTCTATAGAAAGATGAGACTCTAAGGTGTTCTATGTTTTGCTCCGCGACCCCCACAAGCATCTTGGGACTCGTCTGAAGTCCGTACAGCTGATCTGATGAGTGAAAAAGTTAGACACACATATCATACCCCCCCCCCTATATATTCCGGATTATCCATAATCATGGTTCCATCCACATGAATGTAGAAGTGTTTAGAAACATATTCTTATTTACAAAAAAGCGACTCCAAAATGAAACAATTCATTTGTAATTGGGTACAAAATAATCTGAAACACAACCAAAACCAACAGCAAATGCATTGTAGAGTCACAAGCTTGATGTAGTTATTGCATTGCTAAGAATATGGGACCAAATACTTCACTTTTTACTACTTTTACACATAAGTGAATTTGTCCCAATACCTTTGCTCCCCTAAAATGGGGGGACTGTGTACAAAAAGTGGTGTAAATGCTAAACGGTTCACCCGATATGGATGAAAATACCCCCTCAAATTAAGCTGACAGTCTGCACACGAACTTCATAGTGATTGTTTGATTTCAAATCGAAACCTTTGGAGTATAGAGCCAAAAGAAGAAAAATGATTCACTGTCACAATAATTATATATATATATATTCACTACACATACGGATATAGTTTACTGCCTAAAATAAGGAGTTAAATACATGTTTTTTTTTAAAGAATTTTAAAAAAAGATATAGGACATACAATGTTTTTTTACTATCTGTTTATTCATGTATGAAGCTGTTATCAAATATGTTTGTATGGGCTAATAGTAGTAAGACCAAATGTAAACAAAATTGGGGGGGATACTTTAAGGGGTCCTAAATATCAAACTCAAATAGGTAAGTGATCCTTGTTATGACCATCTTAAAACAGTTCCAGATGTTAGCTTCTTAAACACAACTTCTGTTAATGATAGTAAAGACACAACATTTATGAGCCCCGTGCAAGGGATCTAAAATAAGACGAGGCAATTCTTTTGAATTGAGTATACAGTACAGTTGAAGTTGGAAGTTTACATACACTTAGGTTGGAGTCATTAAAACTTGTTTTTCAACCACTCCACAAATTTCTTGTTAACAAACTATAGTTTTGGCAAGTCAGTTAGAACATCTACTTTGTGCATGACACAAGTAATTTTCTCAACAATTGTTTACAGACAGATTATTTCACTTACAATTCACTGTATCATAATTCCAGTGGGTCAGAAGTTTACAGACACTAAGTTGACTGTGCCTTTAGAAGCTTCTGCTAGGCTAATTTACATAATTTGAGTCAATTGGAGGTGTACCTGTGGATGTATTTCAAGGCCTATCATCAAACTCAGTGCCTCTTTGCTTGACATCATGGGAAAATCAAAAGAAATCAGCCAAGACCTCAGAATTCTTTTTGTAGACCTCCACAAGTCTGGTTCATCCTTGGGAGCAATTTCCAAATGCCTGAAGGTACCACATTCATCTGTACAAACAATAGTACGCAAGTATAAACACCATGGGACCATGGAGCCGTCATACCAGTCAAGAAGGAGACCGTTCTGTCTCCTAGAGATAAACATACTTTGGTGCAAAAAGTGCAAATCAATCGCAGAACAACAGTAAAGAACGTCGTGAAGAGGCTGGAGGAAACAGGTACAAAAGTATCTATATCTACAGTAAAATGAGTCCTATATCGACATAACCTGAAAGGCCGCGCAGCAATGAAGTAGGCATTGCTCCAAAACCACCATAAAAAAGCCAGACTATGGTTTGCAACTGCACATGGGGGCAAAGATCGTACTTTAAGGAGAAATGTCCTCTGGTCTGATGAAACAAAAATAGAACTGTTGGCCATAATGACCATCATTATGTTTGGAGGAAAAAGGAGGAGGCTTACAAGCCGAAGAAACCCATCCCAACCGTGAAGCACAGGGGTGGCAGCATCATGTGGTGGGGGTGCTTTGCTGCAGGAGAGACTGGTGCACTTCGCAAAATAGATGGCTTCATGAGGAGGGGAAAATTATGCAGACATATTGAAGCAACATCTCAAGACATCAGTCAGGAAGTTAAAGCTTGGTCGCAAATGGGTCTTCCAAATAGACAATGACCCCAAGCATAATTCCAAATTGGTGGCAAAATGGCTTAAGGACAACAAAGTCAAGGTATTGGAGTGTCCATCACAAAGCCCTGACCTCAATCCTGTAGAATATTTGTGGGCAGATCTGAAAAAGTGTTTGCGAGCAACGAGTCTTACAAACCTGACTCAGTTACACCAGCTCTGTCAGGAGGATTGGGCCAAAATTCACCCAACTTATTGTGGGAAGCTTGTGGAAGGCTACAATAAACGTTTGACCCAAGTTAAAAAAATTAAATGCAATGCTACCAAATACTAATTGAGAGTATGTAAACTTCTGACCCACTGGGAATGTGATGAAAGAAATAAAAGCTCTACTATTATTCTGACATTTCACATTCTTAAATTAAAGCGGTGATCCTAGCTGACCTAAAACAGGGAACTTTTACTAGGATTAAATGTCAGGAATGTCAGCCAGCGGGTTTCTCCACGCATCGCGCTGACAGAAACAAACATCTTTCTGGTAAGAAGAGGGGCGGGGGCGTATGCCTTATGGCTAACGAGACGTGGTGTGATCACAGAAACATACAGGAACTCAAATCTTTCTGTTCACCTGATTTAGAAATCCTCACAATCAAATGTCGACCGCATTATCTACCAAGAGAATTCTCTTCGATTATAATCACAGCCGTATATATTCCCCCCCCAAGCAGACACATCGATGGCTCTGAACGAACTTTATTTGACTCTTTGCAAACTGGAATCCATACATCCTGAGGCTGCATTCATTGTAGCTGGGGATTTTAACAAGGCTAATCTGAAAACAAGACTCCCTAAATTGTATCAGCATATCGATTGCGCAACCAGGGCGGGAAAAACCTTGGATCATTGTTATTCTAACTTCCGCGACGCATATAAGGCCCTGCCCCGCCCTCCTTTCGGAAAAGCTGACCACGACTCCATTTTGCTGATCCCTGCCTACAGACAGAAACTAAAACAAGAAGCTCCCACGCTGAGGTCTGTCCAACGCTGGTCCGACCAAGCTGATTCCACACTCCAAGACTGCTTCCATCACGTGGACTGGGATATGTTTCGTATTGCGTCAGATAACAACATTGACGAATACGCTGATTCGGTGTGCGAGTTCATTAGAACGTGCGTTGAAGATGTTGTTCCCATAGCAATGATGAAAACATTCCCTAACCAGAAACCGTGGATTGATGGCAGCATTCGCGTGAAACTGAAAGCGCGAACCACTGCTTTTAATCAGGGCAAGGTGACTGGTAACATGACCGAATACAAACAGTGCAGCTATTCCCTCCGCAAGTCTATCAAACAAGCTAAGCGTCAGTATAGAGACAAAGTAGAATCTCAATTCAAGGCTCAGACACAAGAGGTATGTGGCAGGGTCTACAGTCAATCACGGACTACAAGAAGAAAACCAGCCCAGTCACGGACCAGGATGTCTTGCTCCCAGGCAGACTAAATAACTTTTTTGCCCGCTTTGAGGACAATACAGTGCCACTGACACGGCCTGCAACGAAAACATGCGGACTCTCCTTCCCTGCAGCCGAGGTGAGTAAAACATTTAAACGTGTTAACCCTCGCAAGGCTGCAGGCCCAGACGGCATCCCCAGCCGCGCCCTCAGAGCATGCGCAGACCAGCTGGCCGGTGTGTTTACGGACCACCATTAGGGCCACCATCAGGAGGCTGAAGAAATTCGGCTTGTCACCAAAAGCACTCACAAACTTCTACAGATGCACAATCGAGAGCATCCTGGCGGGCTGTATCACCGCCTGGTACGGCAACTGCTCCGCCCACAACCGTAAGGCTCTCCAGAGGGTAGTGAGGTCTGCACAACGCATCACCGGGGGCAAACTACCTGCCCTCCAGGACACCTACACCACCCGATGTTACAGGAAGGCCATAAAGATCATCAAGGACAACAACCACCCGAGCCACTGCCTGTTCACCCCGCTATCATCCAGAAGGCGAGGTCAGTACAGGTGCATCAAAGCTGGGACCGAGATACTGAAAAACAGCTTCTATCTCAAGGCCATCAGACTGTTAAACAGCCACCACTAACATTGAGTGGCTGCTGCCAACACACTGACTCAACTCCAGCCACTTTAATAATGGGAATTGATGGGAAATGATGTAAAATATATCACTAGCCACTTTAAACAATGCTACCTAATATAATGTTTACATACCCTACATTATTCATCTCATATGTATACGTATATACTGTACTCTATATCATCTACTGCATCCTTATGTAATACATGTATCACTAGCCACTTTAACTATGCCACTTTGTTTACATACTCATCTCATATGTATATACTGTACTCGATACCATCTACTGTATCTTGCCTATGCTGCTCTGTACCATCACTCATTCATATATCTTTATGTACATATTCTTTATCCCCTTACACTGTGTATAAGACAGTAGTTTTGGAATTGTTAGTTAGATTACTTGTTGGTTATTACTGCATATTGGAACTAGAAGCACAAGCATTTCGCTACACTCGCATTAACATCTGCTAACCATGTGTATGTGACAAATAACATTTGATTTGATTTGATTTGAATTGTGAAAACTCAGTTTAAATGTATTTGGCTAAGGTGTATGTAAACATCCGACTTCAACTGTATATATTAATTGTGTGAACAGATTTCTGTACAGACTGCGTTAGATACAAATATAGCGGTGTGGTGTCTGTGTTGATCATATAGTTGTCCCGGTGTCACGTATCAGATGACATCAGAGTGTCTTATGAGTTGTTAAATTCCAGATTTAGTCCGTTAGGCCAAACGGTACTAATTCTGTCAATCAATATTAATTTCTAGAGTGAGGGCATAGATCCAGCCATGTTAGAATTTTGAGGATAGATCTGTTCAGTGACTGAACCTGTCAAAGCACAAGGTGAGACCCAAATGCAGACAAGGCAGATGATTGGAGTCTTACAGTGTTTATTAATCCAAAGAGGTAGGCAAGAGAATGGCAATGGACAGGCTAAAAGCTCAAACATACAAGATAAAATGGCAGAGAGGGACAGGAAACACAGGGGTAAATAAGTGACACTTGGAGGGTGTGGAGACAATCACAAGGACAGGTGAAACAGATCAGGGAGTGACAGAGCCAAACTGTTATCTGTCCGCCTATCGCGTTGAGCCAACGTGGGTAGGCCACAAGCATATCTGTTTTTATGTACCACGCGTGTCGGTGATATACTGCTTGCGAAGAGTGTGCGAAATGGGTTAATGTGAGATGTCACTAGTAAAACCCCCTTTCCATGTTGAATGGAATCGTTTGTGCTGTGGGAACGGTATAAGAATTGCTAGATGGCACGAGATGCTACAGCTAACAAAGAAATAGCAGCCATTTTGTTTTCCTGTGTCACTGCTAAACTCTTCCGTCGTGGGCGACGAGTCCCGCCATTGTACTTTCGTTTGAGTTCAGCTTTGTACGATCAGTGACCCCTAGTTGTGAAGAATCACCAGTACATTTCGTTAAAAATAATTAGTTAGGTGACACCCAAACTTAACAAGTGGCTACTTATGATATCCAGCCAACCGCAAATGATTGGATATCGATGTCTCACTCAATTGAACTAATAAGTAAAATTGCCAGATTTACCTTTTCAGTTGGATCTTTTAAATATTATCCAAATGTATTGGTTTTCTACAATGAGACAATTTAAACTTTTCCTATATTAACCTAGATGAACCGACTTCTCAGGTTAAATTATAGCCTATAAAGGTTTGATTTATCATTAACATGGATTAAGTCAGTCAAATTTGCTTTTGCAATGCTCATTCAGGATTACCCAGTACTGAATGAAGTCCTGACTCCAGTGGGAATACCATGTGGCTTAGGGATAAGTGAACCTAGTGGTGAATGTACCATAACATTTGCTCTACTGGTTACATGTATGATAATCCAGACAATCTCAATTGATTGGATATAATGGTCTCATTCAATTTAAATAGTTAAATTGTCGAACATACCTTTTCAGGTTCTTCCAATTAAATGAGACATTTTAAACTTAACAATATTAACTTAGATGAACCAACTTCTCAGGTTAATTAAAGTTTGAATTCTCAGATAGCCTATCCAGTTATGATTGATCATCATCATTGAATAATCAATTCAATTTGCTTTTGCAAATTCATTCACGTCCAACTCCCACATTACTGGTACAGTACTGATGGTTCATTAACGCCTATAAATATAATAAAATTGTTGTTGCAGCTTCCAACGTATTCCAAAACCAAACTTTGGAGAAATAGGAGAAAAAAATGTTTTTGTTTTTATTTATTTTCCTCTCCTCTCAAATGTTCTAATAGCAAGCTGCTAATTAGTGAAACCTCACCCATAAAAGGATTTATCTCTGACCTCAGCAGCGATACCAACCCTAACTATGCCATTAGCAGAAAAACAGTAGGAATCTCAAAAAACACTCTCCAAAATCAACCATCAGGCGCAGGCCTTGTAAAGGTTCTCTCCAGTTTAGCCCTGATGTCTTGCCATCCAAGATTGATATCGGTCCAATACCGCAGTGCACAGCTGAAGCACAAGCAGTAGACATAAAAGGACAGGTGGAGAGAACCTGGAAACTGATGACAAATGCAGAAAAGGGACAAATTCTGCAAGCTATGGAACTGCGTTAGAAATCTGAACAATTAAATGTAAATGCATTCCTCATTTACAGAGTAATTATTTGATTGACTAAGCACTTACAATTTAGTAGGTCTATTGGTCGTTATATACAGTACAGTACACTATACTTGGGGGTCACCTCGACATCACTATATGCTTGCCTCAATAAATTCATGCTAGAACATTGGTCACCAAAGATTAGCAATCTAGTCTCTTAATAATTGCATAACGGTGCAAATTAGACACATGTAAATTATATTCATACTGAGAGGTGATGTAAAGCTCGCTACCTTGACTAGATCCTCTAGAGAAAAACAAGGCCTGTTTGTAGGCCTCTTCTGAGGAGGAGTAGCAAGGATCAGACCAATACGCAGCGTGGTAAGTGTCTGTGATACTTTAATAATAACTGAACACGACTCAATACAAAAATAACAAAGTGAATGGAAACGAAAATCGAAACAGTCCTGAATGGTGACACAAACAACAAAACAGGAAATAATCACCCACGAAACACAGGTGGGAAAAGGCTACCTAAGTATGATTCTCAATCAGAGACAACTAACGACACCTGCCTCTTATTGAGAACCATACCAGGCCAAACACAAAACACAACATAGAAAAACGAACATAGCCAACTCACCCAACTCACCCAACAAAGACACAACAAGAACTAAGGTCAGAACGTGACACTGTTGCATTTATTCACATAATATTTGAGTCAGATTAATAAATATAGTTTATTATATTCAACATCATTTCTACATATCTGATTTAAATTACTGTAAGATCTTGTACTGTGACTTAACATTAAATGGGATTTAAAATCAACCACTTGGTCGCTAGAAACCTGAAATGTCCTTCTACAGTGCAGTTACACCACCAGATCTGTGAGTGTGAAAGCGATATGGCTACAGACTAATTGGAAAGAATACATTTCACACTTTGCTAAAAGCTGCCCCAAAACATGTAAGTAATTGTCCAATTATCACCACCAATGTAAAACTAGCAGTGCTCATAGACACTTGACATGGACTGTTCATTAAGTATTTGAACTCGCAACCTCTTGATCGTGAGTGCTGTGATGTTTCTGCAGTGCTACCAGGTTCATACTAATTGCTTGGTAACACACACAAAAAAATAATCAACTACAATTCGAAAGTACACAAATGAACTCACATGGTACAGTTTAGTACCTAGTAGTTATAATGGGATATTTTTCTACAAACATCACATATTTGTTGTTAGACAGGAAGTTAAGTGACGCATGCAATAAACTGTTCCTTCACCCTTAACGTGACCTGACCTGACCTTGGCCCCCTTCCTCACTAAACAACATCTCTCCACCATTATCAGTGCCTGCCAAGATGTGATAGTCTTTCCTTCAATCAGTACTTTCCAAGCTTAATTGCCTCTACCGTTTACATTCCTCCTACAGATAACCATTAACTTCTGGTGTAGACCCTAGACTATGGCACCTCTCACGTCTCTAGTGTAACTGATGATTAACACTATATAGTTAATAAAGTTAAAGTTTAGAAATGTATAAAGTTTAGAAATCCGAACACATCAATGGTTATGCCAATGCAAATAAAGCACATTCTCTGACACTGTCTGTTAAGCAAAAAAAGTGAATGTGTCAGTAATGAGCTACACTATGAATTTGTTATTTCTTAACTTTAAACTACTTGTCAGCAAGTTATTGTAAAAGTCACATTAACTTACTGGCAAATGTTGCCAATTAAAAGGGCTGGGGCGTAATCAGTGGCAATTTTAGCATGGTACCTTTTGGTGAGGAAAACTATTTTTGGGGGTTGGGGGATGCATGCCAGCAAAGCCACTACACAACACAACACAACACTAAACAATACATTAATTGAACTATAACGGTGACAAGTAGTGCACACAACCTGTTAGGGCCTACATAAAGCTGTCCCAACAGCAGAATCCCAACAGTAGTCCTAACACCTTACCACTGCTACACCTGGTATCAGCGGAGCCTTGTCTGGCAGTGAAATAGTTCATTCAGCCTCATTTATTGCCTTAAAAAAACATAGCTGATATGGCTGACTTGCTTAAACACATGTGGTTTCTACTAACAATTGAGATGTACAAACTATGGCATAAGGGAACGACAAGCAGATAAGAGGCCACCCGTAATTTCGATTAATAAGCGAGCTAAGACGGACATATTAATATAAAAATTTATTCAGCTTTTTTTAAATGAACAGAGACAGAATTCAGAACATGGACCATTCTTAGTGTTATCCCTGTACACCAAGTCAGAACCATGGCATAAATAAAGGGGGCATATATGCAGACAATTAAATATCTTGCAATATTGGATGATTACGTTTCTCTAAAACAGATTTATGGTAGATTGGCCAGACGGAAGCCACTCCTCAGGAGAAGGCACATGACAGCCCTCTTGGAGGACACTCAGACCATGAGAAACAAGATTCTCTAGTCTGATGAAATCAAGATTGAACTCTTTGGCCTGAATGTCAATCATCACGTCTGGAGGAAACCTGGCACCATCCCTACAGTGAAGCACGGTGGTGGCAGCATCATGCTGTGGGGATGTCTCCCAGGGACTGGGAGACTAGTCAGGATCATGGCAAAGATGAACGGAGCAAAGTACAGAAAACCTTCATGAAAACCTGCTCCAGAGGGTTCAGGACCTCAGACTGGGGTGAAAGTTTTACTTCTATCACCTTCTAACAGATGAACGACCCTAAGCACAGAGTCAAGACAACGCAGGACTGGCTTCGGGACAAGTCTCTCAATGTCCTTGAGTGGCTCAGTCAGAGCTCAGACTTGAACCTGATCTAACATTTCTGGAGAGACCTGAAAATAGTCGTGCAGCCACGCTCCCCATCCAACCTGATAGAGCTTTAGCGGATCTGCAGAGAAGCATGGGAGAAACTCCCCAAATACAGGTGTCCCAAGCTTGAAGCGTCATACCCAAGAAGACTCTGCTATTCTAACTTCCCCGACGCATATAAGGCCTTGCCCCGCCCCCCTTTCGGAAAAGCTGACCACGACTCCATTTTGTTGATCCCTGCCTACAGACAGAAACTAAAACAAGAAGCTCCCACGCTGAGGTCTGTCCAACGCTGGTCCGACCAAGCTGACTCCACACTCCAAGACTGCTTCCATCACGTGGACTGGGAGATGTTTCGTATTGCGTCAGACAACAACATTGACGAATACGCTGATTCGGTGTGCGAGTTCATTAGAACGTGCGTTGAAGATGTCGTTCCCATAGCAACGATTAAAACATTCCCTAACCAGAAACCTTGGATTGATGGCAGCATTCGTGTGAAACTGAAGGCACGAAACACTGCTTTTAATCAGGGCAAGGTGTCTGGTAACATGACTGAATACAAACAGTGCAGCTATTCCCTCCGCAAGGCTATCAAACAAGCTAAGCGCCAGTACAGAGACAAAGTAGAATCTCAATTCAACGGCTCAGACACAAGAGGCATGTGGCAGGGTCTACAGTCAATCACGGACTACAGGAAGAAACCCAGCCCAGTCACGGACCAGGATGTCTTGCTCCCAGGCAGACTAAATAACTTTTTTGCCCGCTTTGAGGACAATACAGTGCCACTGACACGGCCTGCAACGAAAACATGCGGTCTCTCCTTCACTGCAGCCGAAGTGAGTAAGACATTTAAACGTGTTAACCCTCGCAAGGCTGCAGGCCCAGACGGCATCCCCAGCCGCGCCCTCAGAGCATGCGCAGACCAGCTGGCCGGTGTGTTTACGGACATATTCAATCAATCCCTATACCAGTCTGCTGTTCCCACATGCTTCAAGAGGGCCACCATTGTTCCTGTTCCCAAGAAAGCTAAGGTAACTGAGCTAAACGACTACCGCCCCGTAGCACTCACATCCGTCATCATGAAGTGCTTTGAGAGACTAGTCAAGGACCATATCACCTCCACCCTACCTGACACCCTTGACCCACTCCAATTTGCTTACCGCCCAAATAGGTCCACAGACGATGCAATCTCAACCACACTGCACACTGCCCTAACCCATCTGGACAAGAGGAATACCTATGTGAGAATGCTGTTCATCGACTACAGCTCGGCATTCAACACCATAGTACCCTCCAAGCTCGTCATCAAGCTCGAGACCCTGGGTCTCGACCCCGCCCTGTGCAACTGGGTTCTGGACTTCCTGACGGGCCGCCCCCAGGTGGTGAGGGTAGGCAACAACATCTCCTCCCCGCTGATCCTCAACACTGGGGCCCACAAGGGTGCGTTCTGAGCCCTCTCCTGTACTCCCTGTTCACCCACGACTGCGTGGCCATGCACGCCTCCAACTCAATCATCAAGTTTGCGGACGACACAACAGTGGTAGGCTTGATTACCAACAACGACGAGACGGCCTACAGGGAGGAGGTGAGGGCCCTCGGAGTGTGGTGTCAGGAAAATAACCTCACACTCAACGTCAACAAAACTAAGGAGATGATTGTGGACTTCAGGAAACAGCAGAGGGAACACCCCCATCCACATCGATGGAACAGTAGTGGAGAGGGTAGTAAGTTTTAAGTTCCTCGGCATACACATCACAGACAAACTGAATTGGTCCACTCACACAGACAGCATCGTGAGGAAGGCGCAGCAGCGCCTCTTCAACCTCAGGAGGCTGAAGAAATTCGGCTTGTCACCAAAAGCACTCACAAACTTCTACAGATGCACAATCGAGAGCATCCTGGCGGGCTGTATCACCGCCTGGTATGGCAACTGCACCGCCCTCAACCGTAAGGCTCTCCAGAGGGTAGTGAGGTCTGCACAACGCATCACCGGGGGCAAACTACCTGCCCTCCAGGACACCTACACCACCCGATGCTACAGGAAGGCCATAAAGATCATCAAGGACATCAACCACCCGAGCCACTGCCTGTTCACCCCGCTGTCATCCAGAAGGCGAGGTCAGTAGAGGTGCATCAAAGCTGGGACCGAGAGACTGAAAAACAGCTTCTATCTCAAGGCCATCAGACTGTTAAACAGCCACCACTAACATTGAGTGGCTACTGCCAACACAATGTCAATGACACTGACTCTACTCCAGCCACTTTAATAATGGGAATTGATGGGAAATGATGTAAATATATCACTAGCCACTTTAAACAATGCTACCTTATATAATGTTACTTACCCTACATTATTAATCTCATATGCATACGTAGATACTGCATCCTTATGTAATACATGTATCACTAGCCACTTTAACTATGCCACTTGGTTTACATACTCATCTCATATGTATATACTGTACTCGATATCATCTACTGTATCTTGCCTTTGCTGCTCTGTACCATCACTCATTCATATATCCTTATGTACATATTCTTTATCCCCTTACACTGTGTATAAGACAGTAGTTTTTTTGGAATTGTTAGTTAGATTACTTGTTCGTTATTACTGCATTGTCGGAACTAGAAGCACAAGCATTTCGCTACACTCGCATTAACATCTGCTAACCATGTGTATGTGACAAATAAAATTTTATTTTATTTTATTTGATTTGATTTGACTCGAGGCTGTGATCGCTGCCAAAGCTGCTTCAACAAAGTACTGAGTAAAGGGTCTGAAAACTTATATAAATGTGATATTTCAGTTTATTTTTAATGAATTAGCAAACATTTCGAGAAACCTGTTTTTTGCTTTGACATTATGGGGTACTGTGTGTAGATTGATGAGTGAAAAAAACAATTTAATCAATTTTAGAATAAGGCTGTAATGTAACAAAATGTGGAAAAAGTCCAAGGGCTCTGAGTCCAGGAGGTACAGAGTGGCAGGCAGGCTCAAGGTCAGGGCAGGCAGTATGGGGAAAACAGGTGACACCTGGCGGTGGGTGGAGACAGTCACAAAGACAGGTGAAACAGATCAGGGCGTGACAATTACTGTGAAGTTGACAAAGACACCAAAACCCTTGTGAAATGTGTTCAGCATATGACATTTGGCAGCTGTCTAGCTTAGATATTCACTTAATCGATGCCCCGTGTCTGTCCAATCACAGTTATGTAACCATTTGCAGTTATTAAACACGTTTTGGATATACTTTGACAGCTACTGTGACCTTTGTAAATCTTAAACATACAGAGAAACCAGTGGATTTAAATAAAAGAGGCTGTTCATGATACTGGAGCCTGATGTCAGTGGACTCTAGGTTGTGGTACGTGTAAGGCAACAGGTATATCTTCCTATGGTTAAAAACCTAATGCCATGTTTGCTTAGGCATCCATATAGCACCTGGAGGGCAAACTAGAACACATACAGTATATAAAACTTACATAAGCCTTCATTCATAAGTGGCTGCATCAACAGTAGTGCCGTTCTGTCAGTCCACTTCTCTAAGTCTGTGGACTTTCGTAAAACCCTAGGTTGCATTTCCTATTTGATTTAGGCTTTAGATTTGAAGACAGATATTTGCTCATAGACACAGTTTAATCACTGGTTTCATGTATAATTGTAATTTAATTTGAGGGACACATATACAGAGTAAAAGAAAATTGATTTCTCCAGGGACTGAAAGTGAAGTAGGCTACCTACTGGCTTTTGACCTTCAGGAGGCAGCTCTTGTCCTCTTTTTTTACACTTACTTTAATATTCTTTAGTGAGTTGTTGTTTTGAGTCATTTCAGAAGGCGTGGGTGTCATATGCAGACTATGAAATATTTTTAATTGAACTACTACATTGGGTTGTCCTGTGGAGCAACCATTGTGTAACCTACCTCTCAGTAAGAGTTTTAAGGTATTCCTTCAGTACACAGGCTCCAAAGATTCAAGCCTCCAAGCCAGAAGAAACAGGATGAAGTTTACAACCTGGTCTCAGAGAATTTAGTATTATTCTATATGTAAATCCAAGACACTCCATTTAGTATGATATGTTATGTTTCTTATGGTATGTATTCATTTGTGACTGTCCATCACCCATTTCGTGTGATATGTTATTAATTACAATTCATATGATATGTTACGAATTTGAAAAACGTATATGTTACGAATTCTAGCTAGGTGGCTAACGTTAGCTAGCTCGCTAACATTAGCTAGGCTAGGGGTTAATGTTAGGGTAAAGTTTAGGAATTAGCTAAAAGGTTAGGGGAAGAGATAGCTAACATGCTAAGTAGTTGTAAAGTAGATTCAAATTAAAAAGTAGTCTAAAAGTTGCTAATTAGTTAGAGTTGTCCATGATGACATTTTAACTCACAACCTTTAAGTTGTTTGACATTCACTGTATACAAGTAGTGATTTATTCTATGAAATCCTGAACACGTGAGTTCGAAATTGAGGTGTCATAAAAATAAAATGAACCTCCCTCCCCACCATTATAAATTGCACACCCTTCACCCTCATAAAATTAACTCATAATTAACCATAGCAACCCTGTGTTTATAAACATGGATATTGACTTGACCACTTCAGCATGGTTAGTGGCACAGTCGATGCCACGCAGGGCCACGGGCCAAAGGGTTGAGGGTTTGCCCGACCACCACAGATTTTGTAAGTAAGCATTTCACTGTAACCTGTTGTATTTGGCGCATGTGACTAATAAAATTTGATTTGATGATCTCACTCTCCCTACCCATGTCATTATACTACGATCAGAGCTAGCTGCAGGTAAGATAATTGTATTGTTCCCAAGGCCATACAAATGTAATTAACTGTATAATGGATTATTGTATCCCTTGTAATAATACTCAAACTTTGTACAAATCAAATTCAATTTTATTGGTCACATACACATGGTTAGCAGATGTTGATGCGAGTGTAGCGAAATGCTTGTGCTTCTAGTTCCGACAATGCAGTAATATCTAACAAGTAATCTAAAAAATTCACAACAACTACCTTATACACACACACAAATGTAAGGGATGAATAAGAATATGTACATATAAATATATGGATGAGCGATGGCCATGCGGCATAGGCAAGATGCAGTAGATGGTATAGAACAGTATATACATATGAGATGAGTAATGTAGTAATGTAAGATATGTAAACATTATTAACGGGCAAGGTTGGTATACTTTAGAAAAGCAGGCAATACCAAGATGTACTCAATAAGACTCACGCTCATCCAATCTTTCACCCAGATTTGAGCAGAGATGCATATTTAGTTTCTTTAAAAAAAAAACACCAGTCATGAGGACACAGACAGCTCAAGAGGTTTGCTTAGATATATAATCAATAATCAAAGACCCCTTTCCAGTACACAATACACTACAATCACGCACTAATGCCCACGATTCTTGGCACCGGTAAGAAAGCCATCGCTATCTGCGTCCATTTAACATAGCTGTAACGGTTTTCTAGTGGTGATGAAGGAAGTCGGACCAAACTGCAGCGTGATGTTTGCGATCCATATTTATTAAACAAAACGTAAACACGACTAAACACTAAACACGACTAAACACTAAACACGATCAATAAACGTAATGAAAACCGAAAACAGCCTATCTAGTGCAAACTAACAGAGAGTACAAGTAAGACACTAAGGACAATCACCCACGAAAACTCAAAGAATATGGCTGCCTAAAATGGTTCCCAATCAGAGACAACGATAAGCACCTGCCTCTGATTGAGAACCACTCCAGACAGCCATAGACCTTTAGACAACCCACTAAGCTACAATCCCAATACCACCACCAAAACCCCAAGACAAACACACCACAATTACAAAAAATGCCACACCCTGGCCTGACCAAATACATAAAGATAAACACAAAATACTTTGACCAGGGCGTGACAGAACCCCCTGGTGCGGACTCATAACGCACCTCAAAACAATAGGGAGGGTCCGGGTGGGCGTTGTCCATGGTGGCGGCTGGCGTGGACCCCACTCTTTAATGTCTTAGTCCCCTCTCCCTTCGTCCCTGGATAGTCCACCCTCGCCGCCGACCATGGCCTAGTAGTCCTCACCCAGAACCCCACTGGACTGAGGAACAGATCGGGACTGAAGGACAGCTCGGGACCGAGGCAGCTCGGGACTGAGGGGAAGCAAGTGAGAGAAAGCTCAGGAGTGAGAGAAAGCTCAGGAGTGAGAGAAAGCTCAGGAGTGAGAGAGAAGCTCAGGAGTGAGAGGAAGCTCAGGAGTGAGAGTCAGGAGTGAGAGGAAGCTCAGGAGTGAGAGGAAGCTCAGGCAGGTAGATAGATCTACCAGCTCCTGGCTGGCTGGTGGTTTCAGCAGATCCTGGTGACTGGCAGATCCTGGCTGACTGGCAGATCTGGAAGAGTCTGGTTGACTGGCAGATCTGGAAGAGTCTGGTTGACTGGCAGATCTGGAAGAGTCTGGTTGACTGGCAGATCTGGAAGAGTCTGGTTGACTGGCAGATCTGGAAGAGTCTGGTTGACTGGCAGATCTGGAAGAGTCTGGTTGACTGGCAGATCTGGAAGAGTCTGGCAGACTGGCGATGCTGGGCAGACCGGCGGCGCCGGGCAGACTGGCGGCGCCGGGCAGACTGGCGACGCCGGGCAGACTGGCGACGCTGGGCAGACTGGCGGTGCTGGGCAGACTGACGACGCTGGGCAGACTGACGACGCTGGGCAGACTGGCGGTGCTGGGCAGACTGGCGATGCTGGGCAGACTGGCGATGCTGGGCAGACTGGCGATGCTGGGCAGACTGGCGATGCTGGGCAGACTGATGGCGCTGGGCAGACTGGCGATGCTGGGCAGACTGGGGGCACTGGCGGCGCTGGGCAGACTGGCGGCACTAGCTGCTCCATATAGGCTGACAGCTCTGGCGGCTTCTTACAGACTGACCGCTCTGGCGGCTCCGTGCTGACTGGCAGCTCCTTGCAGACTGGCAGCTCCTTGCAGACTGGCAGCTCCTTACAGACTGACAGCTCCGTGCAGACTGACAGCTCCGTGCAGACTGACAGCTCCGTGCAGACTGACAGCCCGTGCAGACTGGCTGCTCCATGCAGACTGGCTGCTCCATGCAGACTGACAGCTCTGGCTGCTTCATGCAGACTGACAGCTCTGGCTGCTCCATGTAGACTGGCTGCTTCATGCAGACTGGCAGCTTGCTTCATGTAGACTGACAGCTCTGGCTGCTCCATGCGGACTGACAGCTCTGGCTGCTCCATGTAGACTGACTGCTTCATGCAGACTGGCAGCTCGGGCTGCTTCATGTAGACTGACAGCTCTGGCTGCTCCATGCGGACTGACAGCTCTGGCTGCTCCATGTAGACTGACAGCTCTGACTGTTCCATGCAGACTGACAGCTCTGGCTGCTTCATGCAGACTGGCAGCTCTGGCTGCTCCATGTAGACTGGCTGCTTCATGCAGACTGGCAGCTCGGGCTGCTTCATGTAGACTGACAGCTCTGGCTGCTCCTTGCAGACTGGCAGCTCCATGCAGACTGGCAGCTCTGGCTGCTCCATGCAGACTGACAGCTCTGGCTGCTTCATGCAGACTGGCAGCTCTGGCTGCTCCATGCAGACTGACAGCTCTGGCTGCTCCATGCAGACTGACAGCTCTGGCTGCTCCATGCAGACTGGCTGCTTCATGCAGACTGGCAGCTCTGGCTGCTCCATGCAGACTGACAGCTCTGGCTGCTCCATGTAGACTGACTGCTCTGGCTGCGCTGAACAGGCGGGAGACTCCGGCAGCGTAGGAGAGGAGAAAGGCTCTGGCTGCGCTGAACAGGCGGGAGACTCCGGCAGCGCTGTAGAGGAGAAAGGCTCTGGCTGCGCTAAACAGGCGGGAGGCTCCGGCAGCGCTGTAGAGGAGGAAGGCTCTGGCTGCGCTAAACAGGCGGGAGACTCTGGCAGCGCTGGAGATGAGGAAGGCTCTAACAGCGCTAGATAGGCGGGAGACTCCGGCAGCGCAGGAGAGGAGAAAGGCTCTGGCTGCGCTAAACAGGCGGGAGGCTCCGGCAGCGCTGTAGAGGAGGAAGGCTCTGGCTGCGCTGAACAGGCGGGAGGCTCCGGCAGCGCTGGAGATGAGGAAAGCTCTAACAGCGCTAGAGAGGCGAGGCGCACTGTAGGCCTGATGCGTGGTGCTGGTACTGGTGGTACTGGACCGAGGACACGCACAGGAAGCCTGGAGCGGGAGCTGCTACCGGAGGACTGGAGTGTGGGGGTGGCACAGGATGGGCTAGACCATGAAGGCGTACTGGAGATCTTGAGAGCAGTGTTGGCACAGGATGTGCAAGGCTAGGGATGTGCACAGGAGGCCTGGTGCGTGAGGCTGGCACCAACTTCACCAGCCGACTAACACGCACCTCAGGACGAGTATGGAGCGCTAACCCAGGTGCCATCAAATCCCCAACACGTCCGTCGGGCGAATTCCATGCAAAAAGCACCAACACAGCAACTCCCTCATTTCTCTCTCCTCCAATTTCCCCATTAACTCCTTCACAGTCTCTGGTTCTGGTCTTCCTCCTTGGCTCCTCACGATAAACAGGAGAGTTGGCTCAGGTCTGACTCCTGACTCTGCCACACTCTCCCTGAGCCCCCCAAGAAATTTTTGGGGCTGATTCTCAGGCTTCCATCCGCTACGCCGTGCTGCCTCCTCATATCTGCGCCTCTCAGCTTTCGCCGCCTCCAGTTCTTCCTTGGGGCGGCGATATTCTCCAGGCTGAGCCCAGGGTCCTTTACCGTCCAGTTCTTCCTCCCATGTCCATTTCTCCAGGTGGTGCAGCCTTCCCACTGCAGCTGCTGCTGCTCCTGCTGCTGCTGCCTCTGTTGCCTCTCCTGTGGTTCCTGCCTGTTAACACACTGCTTGGTCCGTTGGTGGTGGGTGATTCTGTAACGGTTTTCTAGTGGTGATGAAGGAGAGTCGGACCAAACTGCAGCGTGTCGATTGCGATCCATATTTATTAAACAAAACGTAAACACGACTAAACACTAAACACGACTAAACACTAAACACGACAAAACAATAAACGTAATGAAAACCGAAAACAGCCTATCTAGTGCAAACTAACAGAGAGTACAAGTAAGACACTAAGGACAATCACCCACGACAAACTCAAGAATATGGCTGGTAAATATGGTTCCCAATCAGAGACAACGATAAGCACCTGCCTCTGATTGAGAACCACTGGACAGCCATAGACCTTTAGACAACCCACTAAGCTACAATCCCAATACCACCACCAAAACCCCAAGACAAACACACCACAATTACAAAACCCCATGCCACACCCTGGCCTGACCAAATACATAAAGATAAACACAAAATACTTTGACCAGGGCGTGACAATAGCCTAGATTTACGTTTTTATTATCTCTAAACAAAATAACTTTTTGGGCTTACAATGATGTTTTGATTATTTATGAACAGTCGCTAAGATTATATTGGTTGTGATCTTTGCAAAACATCTATTTTGGATGCAGCAGTTGTTAGCGATAATGCGAATGCTCATTGATATAGGCTGTAGCAAAAGCTAGCCAAAGAGCCATTTTACTGGTTGAAGTTGAAGTGTTTTTTAAGTATAATGCAGTTGATTTGTGATGATTCAAACATTATATTGAGCAGGAAATTAAATACGAGCCTTAAAAATCCAATTATAATCCAAAAGTAGTGTGAAATGCACTCATAAGCAAAATGTAAATATAGTTTTTTCTGCTGGCGTTCTATAAGAACTCCCCCTTCTTCTGCCACCAACTTGTGCGCATCGCCCTCGTGCGGAAATGTTTGCAAACACAGAAAGGTTGTGGACTATGGGAAACAAACAACTGACAAAACCTTTTCCCCCTCAGGAGACTGAAAAGATTTGGCATGGGTCCACAGATCCTCAAAAGGTTCTACAGCTGGACCATCGAGAGCATCCTGACCGGTTGCATCACCACCTGGTATGGCATCTGCTCGGCATCTGACTGTAAAGCGCTACAGAGGGTAGTGCGTACGGCCCAATAGATCACTGGTGGCAAACTTCCTGCCATCCAGGACCTATATAATAGGCGGTGTCAGAGGAAAGCCCGTAAAATTATCAGAGACTCCAGTCACCCAAGTTATAGACTGTTCTCTCTGTTACCGCACAGCAAGCGGTACCTGAGCGCCAAGTCACGAACCAAAAGGCTCCTCAACAGCTTTTACCCCCAAGCCATAAGACTGCTGAACAATTAATAAAATTGCCACCGGACTATTTACATTGACCCCCTCCCTTTTGTACACTGCTGCTACTCGTTCTTTATTATCTATGCATAGTCACTTCACCCCTACCAACATGTACAAATGACATCAACTAACCTGTACCCCCGCACACTAACTCGGTACCAGTACCCCCTGCATATAGCCTCGTTATTGTTATTCTTATTGTGTTACTTTTTATTATTATTCTTTACTTTAGTCTATTTGGTCAATATTTTCTTAAATCTTCTTGAACTGCACTGTTAAGGGCTTGAAAGTAAGCATTTCACGGTGCACAAAAAATGCACAATTCTCCAACTTCCAGACAGGGGGCCTAGCCCCCCTCAGAACCACCCCATAAACATCCTCACGTATTTTGTGCATCCTAAGATTTTTGGGGCCAATTTGTTTTTAAATGTTTTGGGATTAATCACATTAGTGGCATAAACAAAATAACACAATACACCAAAATTATTCCATACAGGGTACACTATATAGACTATATAGGTATAGTGGGGAGAACAAGTATTTGATACACTGCCGATTTTGCAGGTTTTCCTACTTACAAAGCATGTAGAGGTCTGTAATTGTTTATCATAGGTACACTTCAACTGTGAGAGATGGAATCTAAAACAAAAATCCAGAAAATCACATTGTGTGATTTTTAAGTAATTAATTTGCATTTTATTGCATGACATAAGTTTTTGATACATCAGAAAAGCAGAACTTAATATTTGGTACAGAAACCTTTGTTTGCAATTACAGAGATCATACGTTTCCTGTAGTTCTTGACCAGGTTTTCACACACTGCAGCAGGGATTTTGGCCCACTCCTCCATACAGACCTTCTCCAGATCCTTCAGGTTTCGGGGCTGTCACTGGGCAATACAGACTTTCAGCTCCCTCCAAAGATTTTCTATTGGGTTCAGATCTGGAGACTGGCTAGGCCACTCCAGGACCTTGAGATGCTTCTTATGGAGCCACTCCTTAGTTGCCCTGGCTGTGTGTTTCGGGTCGTGGTCATGCTGGAAGACCCAGCCACGACCCATCTTCAATGCTCTTACTGAGGGAAGGAGGTTGTTGGCCAAGATCTCGCGATACATGGCCCCATCCATCCTCCCCTCAATACGGTGCAGTCGTCCTGTCCCCTTTGCAGAGAAGCATCCCCAAAGAATGATGTTTCCACCTCCACGCTTCACGGTTGGGATGGTGTTCTTGGGGTTGTACTCATCCTTCTTCTTCCTCCAAACACGACGGGTGGAGTTTAGACCAAAAGGCTCTATTTTTGTCTCATCAGACCACATGACCTTCTCCCATTCCTCCTCTGGATCATCCAGATAGTCATTGGCAAACTTCAGATGGGCCTGGACATGCGCTGGCTTGAGCAGGGGGACCTTGCTTGTGCTGCAGGATTTTAATCCATGACGGCGTAGTGCGCTACTAATGGTTTTCTTTGGGACTGTGGTCCCAGCTCTCTTCAGGTCATTGACCAGGTCCTGCCGTGTTGTTCTGGGCTGATCCCTCACCTTCCTCATGATCATTGATGCCCCACGAGGTGAGACCTTGCATGGAGCCCCAGACCGAGGGTGATTGACCGTCATCTTGAACTTCTTCCATTTTCTAATAATTGCGCCAACAGTTGTTGCCTTCTCAACAAGCTGCTGGTCATGGCCATTGTGGAGAGGTTGGAGTCTGTTTGATTGAGTGTGTGGACAGGTGTCTTTTATACAGGTAATGAGTTCAAACAGGTGCAGTTAATACAGGTAATGAGTGGAGAACAGGAGGGCTTCTTAAAGAAAAACTAACAGATCTGTGAGAGCCGGAATTCTTACTGGTTGGTAGGTGAACAAATACTTATGTCATGCAATAAAATGCAAATTAATTACTTAAAAATCATACAATGGGATTTTCTGGATTACAGACCTCTACATGCTTTGTAAGTGGGAAAACCTGCAAAATCGGCAGTGTATCAAATACTTGTTCTCCCCACTGTATGTGTACAACCCTTCAAATGTGTGGATTTGGCATTTCAGTCACACCCGTTGCTAACAGGTGTATAAAGCCGACCACACAGCCATGCAATGTCCACAGACACACATTGGCAGTAGAATGGCCCGTACTAAAAGAGCTCAGTGACTTTCAACGTGACACCGTAGGGTGCCACCTTTCCAACAAGTCAGTTGGTCAAATTTCTGCCCTGCTAGAGCTGCCCGGTCAACTGTAAGTGTTGTTAATGTGAAGTGGAAGCATCTAGGAGCAACAACGGCTCAGCCACAAAGTGCTAGACCATACAAGCTCACAGACGGGACTGGCGAAGCACCCAGTAAGTAAAAATAGTCTGTCCTTTATTGCAACACTCAATACAAAACAAAAAGTATGTTTTAATGGCACAGGAGCAACGTTGTTACATCTAATGATTGTTTGCCTGAGGCTGATGCCGTCCATGTGTTTGTACACGTGAACACATGCATATACACACACTCTCATTCAAATGCACACAATTTCACATACACGGACACACACACATATAAATAGTACCATACATGCATTCAAATGTATTCAGTTGGCCTTGCTCTTATGATTACTGTTGAACCTGATGTCTGTTGTTTTTTGCATTGTTGTTTTCCTTTGTCTTTTTTCTCCTTTGTTAATTGTTTTGATTGTTGGTACATTGGTGGGGGGGCTGGAATTATTATCAAATAAAAATCAAATGTATATATAGCCCTTTGTACATCAGCTGATATTTCAAAAAGTGCTGTACAGAAGCTCAGCCTAAAACCCCAAACAGCAAGCAATGCAGGTGTAGAAGCATGGTGGCTTGGAAAAACTCCCTAAAAGGCCAAAACCTAGGAAGAAACCTAGAGAGGAACCAGGCTATGAGGGGTGGCCAGTCCTCTTCTGGCCGTGCCGGGTGGAGATTATAACAGAACATGGCCAAGATGTTCAAATGTTCATAAATGACCAGCATGGTCAAATAATAATAATCACCGTAGTTGTCGAGGGTGCAGCAAGTCAGCACCTTAGGAGTAAATGTCAGTTGGCTATTCATAGCCGATCATTAAGAGTATCTCTACCACTCCTGCTGTCTCTAGAGAGTTGAAAACAGCAGGTCTGGGACAGGTAGCACGTCCGGTGAACAGTTCAGGATTCCATAGCAGCAGGCAGAACAGTTGAAACTGGAGCAGCAGCACGGCCAGGTGGACTGGGGACAGCAAGGAGTCATCATGCCAAGTAGTCCTGAGGCATGGTCCTAGGGCTCAGGTTCTCAGAGAGAAAGAGTGAATTAGAGAGAGCATACTTAAATTCACACAGGACACCGGATAACACAGGAGAAGTACTCCAGATATAACAGACTGACTCTAGCCCCCAAAAACATAAACTACTGGAGCATAAATACTGGAGGCTGAGACAGGAAGGGTCAGGAGACACTGTGGCCCCATCCGATGATACCCCCGGACAGGTCCAAACAGGAAGGATATAACCCACCCACTTTGCCAAAGCACAGCCCCCACACCACTTTAGGGATTAGAGGTTGGCCGATTATGATACCGATTATTGGAGGACCAAAAAAGCCAATACCGATTAATCGGCCGATTTAAAAAATAATGTTTTTATTTGTAATAATGATAATTACAACAATACTGAATGAACACTTATTTTACCTTAATATAATACATCAATAAAATCAATTTAGCCTCAAGTAAATAATGAAACATGTTCAATTTGGTTTAAATAATGCAAAAACAAAGTGTTGGAGAAGAAAGTAAAAGTGCAATATGTGCTATGTAAGAAAGCTAACGTTTCAGTTCCTTGCTCAGAACATGAGAAAATATGAAAGCTGGTGGTTCCTTTTAACATGAGTCTTCAATATTCCCAGGTAAGAAGTTTTAGGTTGTAGTTGTTATAGGAATTATAGGACTATTTCCCTCTATACCGTTTGTATTTCATTAACCTATGACTATTGGATGTTCTTATTGGAACTTTAGTATTGCCAGTGTAACAGTATAGCATCCGTCCCTCTCCTCGCTCCTCCCTGGGCTCGAACCAGCAACACAACGACAACAGCCACCATCGAAGCAGCGTTACCCATGCAGAGCAAGGGAAACAACCACCCCAAGGCTCCGAGCGAGTGAAGTTTGAAACGCTATTAGTGCGTGCTAACTAGCTAGCCATTTCACTTCGGTTACACCAGCCCCATCTCGGGAGTTGATAGGCTTGAAGTCATAAACATCGCAATGCTTGACGCACAACGAAGAACTGCTGGCAAAACGCACTAAAGTGCTGTTTGAATGAATGTGTACGCGCCTGCTTCTGCCTACTGCTCAGTCAGATACTTAGATACTTGTATGCTTGTATGCTCAGTCAGATTATATGCAACGCAGGACACGCTAGATAATATCTAGTAATATCATCAACCATGTGTAGTTAACTAGTGATTATGATTGATTGTTTTTTATAAGACAAGTTTAAGGCTAGCTAGCAACTTACCTTGGCTTACTGCATTCGCGTAACAGGCAGTCAGTCTCCTTGTGGAGTGCAACGAGAGAGAGGCAAATTATTGCATTGGACTAGTTAACTGTAAGGTTGCAAGACTGAACCCCTGAGCTTGACAAGGTGAAAATCAGGTCGTTCTGCCCCTTTCCTTCACAGTTTTAGGCAGTTAACCCACCAAGATTAATAGTCAGATTCAACAGAAGATCTCTTTGTTTCTTGGGACCTAGAACAAGCATCTCTGTTTTGTCCGAGTTTAAAAGTAGAACGTTTGCAGCCATCCACTTCCTTATGTCTGAAACACAGGCTTCTAGCGAGGGCAATTTTGGGGCTTCACCATGTTTCATTGAAATGTACAGCTGTGTGTCAACCGCATAGCAGTGAAAGTTAACATTATGTTTTCGAATGACATCCCAAGAGGTAAAATATATAGTGACAATAGTGGTCCTAAACCGGAACCTTGAGGAACACCGAAATTTACAGTTGATTTGTCAGAGGACAAACCATTCACAGAGACAAACTGATATCTTTCCGACAGATAAGATCTAAACCAGGCCAGAACTTGTCCGTGTAGACCAATTTGGGTTTCCAATCTCTCCAAAAGAATGTGGTGATCGATGGTATCAAAAGCAGCACTAAGGTCTAGGAGCACGAGGACAGATGCAGAGCCTCAGTCTGATGCCATTAAAAGGTCATTTACCACCTTCACAAGTGCAGTCTCAGTGCTATGATATCTCAGTGCTAAATGCTACCAGACTGAAGCATTTCGTAAACATTGTTTGTCTTCAGGAAGGCAGTGAGTTGCTGCGCAACAGCTTTTTCAAAGAATTTTGAGAGGAATGGAAGATTCGATATAGGCCGATAGTTTTTTATATTTTCTGGGTCAAGGTTTGGCTTTTTCAAGAGAGGCTTTATTACTTCCACTTTTAGTGAGTTTGGTACACATCCGGTGGATAGAGAGCCGTTTATTATGTTCAACATAGGAGGGCCAAGCACAGGAAGCAGCTCTTTCAGTAGTTTAGTTAGGGTCCAGTATTCAGCTTGAAGGTTTAGAGGCCATGATTATTTTCATCATTGTGTCAAGAGATATAGTACTAAAACACTTGAGCATCTCTCTTGATCCTAGGTCCTGGCAGAGTTGTGCAGACTCAGGACAACTGAGCTTTGAAGGAATACGCAGATTTAAAAGAGTCCGTAATTTGCTTTCTAATTATCATGACTTTTTCCTCAAAGAAGTTCATGAATTTATTACTGCTGAAGTGAAAGCCATCCTTACTTGGGGAATGCTGCTTTTTAGTTAGCTTTGCGACAGTATCAAAAATAAATTTTGTATTGTTCTTATTTTACTCAATTAAGTTGGAAAAATAGGATGATCGAGCAGCAGTGAGGGCTCTTCGATACTGCATGGTACTGTCTTTCCAAGCTAGTCGGAAGACTTCCAGTTTGGTGTGGCACCATTTCCGTTCCAATTTTCTGGAAGCTTGCTTCAGAGCTCGGGTATTTTCTGTATACCAGGGAGCTAGTTTCTTATGACAAATGTTTTTAGTTTTTAGGGGTGCAACTGCATCTAGGGTATTGTGCAAGGTTAAATTGAGTTCCTCAGTTAGGTGGTTAACTGATTTTTGTCCTCTGATGTCCTTGGGTAGTCAGAGAGAGTCTGGAAGGGCATCAAGGAATCTTTGTGTTGTCTGAGAATTTATAGCACGTCTTTTGATCCTCCTTGGTTGGGGTCTGAGCAGATTATTTGTTGCAATTGCAAACGTAATAAAATGGTGGTCCGATAGTCCAGGATTATGAGAAAAACATTAAGATCCACAGCATTTATTCCATGGGACAAAACTTGGTCCAGAGTATGACTGTGACAGTGAGTAGGTTCAGAGACATGTTGGACAAAACCCACTGAGTCGATGATGGCTCCGAAAGCCTTTTGGAGTGGGTCTGTGGACTTTTCCATGTGAATATTAAAGTCACCAAAAATTGGAATATTATCTGCTATGACTACAAGGTCCGATAGGAATTCAGGGAACTCAATGAGGAACACTGTATATGGCCCAGGAGGCCTGTAAATAGTAGCTATAAAAAGTGATTGAGTAGGCTGCATAGATTTCATGACTAGAAGCTCAAAAGACGAAAACGTCTTTCTTTTTTTTTGTAAATTGAAATGTGCTATCGTAAATGTAAGCAACACCTCCGCCTTTGCGGGATGCACGGGAGATATGGTCACTAGTGTAACCAGGAGGTGAGGCCTCATTTAACACAGTAAATTCATCAGGCTTAAGCCATGTTTCAGTCAGGCCAATCACATCAAGATTATGATCAGTGATTAGTTCATTGACTGTAACTGCCTTTGAAGTGAGGGATCTAACATTAAGTAGCCCTATTTTGAGATGTGAGGTATCACGATCTCTTTCAGTCATGGCAGGAATGGAGGAGGTCTTTATCCTAGTGAGATTGCCAAGGTGAACACCGCCATGTTTAGTTTTGCCCAACCTAGGTCGAGACACAGACACGGTCTCAATGGGGATAGCTGAGCTGACTCCACTGACTGTGCTAGTGGCAGAATCCACTACGCTGGCAGGCTGGCTAACAGCCATTATATTTTATGATTTTGTTTTTCTCGGAAGGGGGCGCGCTTGGATGGTTGAGGGTGTGGAGGAAATTCTAAATAAGAGAGAGACTGTAGTTTCTTCAAACAACTTTATTATGAGATTTGCAAAAATGAAGCAATCAACCATTACCAAGAATGATTCAGAGTTGAAAGCTTAACAAACATATTCGGGTCTCTGCTTTTATAGAAAAATTACAACCTCTTTTGTCTACGTGACAGTTTAGCAGATGTGTGGAAACAGTGGCGGAACAAAGTGTAAAGGGCGATTGGTTTGTCTGTGCAGATTAAGATAGCATGAGGGCTCAACTGTATAACTGTGTTATGTCATAGTTCACACTATAATGTGCTCCTCCCTGCAAGGTTCCACACACCTGACTTCCTGCAGATAGTAAACCCACGGGATGTCTTACATGCTGTGGTTGCACCTAAACGGATCTTAGCTATACGCCCAGTCTTATGACTAAGTCACACAAAGAGAAGTTTGTATCAGGTTAGAAAAAACACTAGCATATAACAAGAGATTATTCTTTAAACAGTAAAACACAGTATATCATGACTAATTATGTAATTTTCCACGACAAGGGGCAGCTCTCGGCGAACTGTGGGGGGGATCTTGGAGGGCTGGTGGCCTGGCGGTTGGGAGCTTGAGCCTGTGGCTGATAGATCGCTGTTTCAGGTCCCCATTTTTGACCTTGTGGGAGATCTGTTCGACGTGCCCTTGAGCAGGGCGTGGACCCTGGTTGCTTCTGTGGGTCAGTTTAGATGGGAGTCTGACTAAATGTAATGTAAATGTTTAGCGGCTTCACTGCAAGTAGATTGTATGTATGTTTTAATATTCCATTTTAAAAAATCACTACAGAGTTACAAACTGCCTCTGAAAGCAACGTCAGCACAATAACTAGAGCTTCATGAAATGTTTTTCCATGGCTGAGCAGCCGCACACAAGCCTAAGATCACCACACACAATGCCAAGCGTTAGTTGAAATGGTGTAAACCTCGTCGCCATTGGACTCTGAAGCAGTGAAGCGCGTTCTCTGAAGTGATGAATCAATCTTGGCAGTCCGACGGACGAATCTGGGTTTGGCGGATGCCAGGAGAGTGCTACCTGCCCGAATGCATAGTACCAAAGGTAAAGTTTGGTGGAGGAGGAATAATTGTATGGGGCTGTTTTTCCTCAACACCTCAACTGCATCGAACACCTTTGGGATGAATTGGAACGCAGAATGAGAGCCAGGCCAACATCAGTGCCCGACCTCACTAATGCTCATTGTTGAATGGAAGCAAGTCCCCGCAGCAATGTTCCAACATCTAGTGGAAAGCCTTCGCAGAAAAGTGGAGGCTGTTACAGCAGCAAAGGAGGACCAAATCCATATTAAAACACCTACAATTTTGTAATGAGAGGTTCGACGAGCAGGTCCTCATTTGTCCTCATACTTTTGGTCATGTAGTGTATGACATTGGTATTAAAAAAAAGGAGGCTGACAAAAAATCCACAACGTTGCAAGTATAAGCAGAACCCTAATAAACTCTAAGCCAAGGTGCACTGCCTGCTGTCTTTGAGGTAATTCAGAATTTCCATTCAGGCTGCCGTAGACGTAACGCACATTCTCTCGGTTCTCCAGGAAGGAGGGAGGGAAGGTGGTCTGTGTGGAGGATGTTGAGCAGACAGACACAACCCGGTTCCCACTGCTTATGAAACACAGAGCCTGGAGCGTACAGCGAACAGATCATCACCTCCCCTATGAACCCCCAGAAACAGGAAACAGCAGCCCAAGCAGGGCACGATGTTTATCTCTATGGGACAGTGGTATGCAGCCCCGTGGCATCATTGTTGGTCCTCTTAGTGATTCTGATGCATTGGAAAATGCGTGCACTACGGCAGAGGATTAGCAGGAACATTTGATGATTCCAGTAAGTCAATTGAGCTGAGGCGCAATTCAGACAACATTCCTGTGTGAACTGGAGAATCAGGTTTCATCACTGACCACAGCCAGAGTTCTTTCCGCTGAGACATTGGTGAAACTACAGTGTCGTGTGGTAGGATGCCAGTAGAGGCACATGCCTAGTAACATCATAATCATCAGGACCAGATGGTTTTGACCAACAAAACAGCGGTTTTTGTAATCACTTTTCTGGGGCTGCAGTTGTAAATTGTGTCGGACATTTTTAGGGGTTCACTTCAAAACCATACCTACATCACAATAATTGTCAGATAAAGAGGAGCTCTAAAGAATCGCACAATGACAAGACTCCAAGACCAAACAAGGCTGGGGGGGGAGAGAGGTAGAGGAATACTGTACCAACACAGTAAAACAATACATCAGCACTCAGTGAAAATACAATTTATGTCTGATTTCTTTATTCTCACATATCTATATTGAGGAGCATTCACACAGACTGTACAGCCCTCATACCTATTATGAAATATCTGATATTGAAATGTCATGCTTCTTTTTAGTTTTGTCCAGCTGAGAACCATATTTGGTCTTTGAAGTTGATTTCTTGCACAACGTGGATTTGGATATTCATCTAACAAGTATTCACATAAAGAATTTCAACTTCAAGAGCCCCAACAATCCAAGTTTAAACATAGCCACAATAACACAATTTCAAGAGCATCGAATCTTGACAAAGTTTAAACAGTTCATCAGTGTCTTGATTACACAAAGCTAACCACAGCCGAGGTGAATTGAACTGCTTCAAAGCCATCATTCCTGCTTCCATTGAAACTGTTATTTATCTGTTAGTCAGTGTCACGTTCCCCATCAAGAAAACCAAACATGTCGCTCAACCGAACCTCTTTCCTCCAGCTTCTCAGTAGATTGAAATAAACAGTTTACGCATTGTGTAACTATAAGGCAATTTTCTTGATTTCGTTCTGTATTCAATTTGTAAAATGTTGCATCTTAATTATTGAGACAGTATTTTATACAAAAATCTGAGTAGGACTTGATTCGCTATCAGATGTGTTATAATAACGGAGAGGTGCATCCGTTACGCATTGCGGAATTGTTCAAGCTATTAAATGGCACGGGAAACATGAGTAAAATAATAGATTGGAAACAATAATAAATACATTTTATATTTGAAACTGTATTTTAGCAATCGAATGTTTTACATTTCGAATTTATTGACGATTAAAAAGTTGCATCATTTGTTTACGTAATTCCAGATCCAATGTGCTAATTTTGTGACACAAGACAGTAATTTCCTAAAGCTAGTCTTCAAAATATTAGAGGTTGTGGGCAGGCGATTTGGTGATTTTGGGGGTTGTTTCCAGTTTTGCGCAATTTGACTGGCTACCATAATGATACAGAAGTGGGTATGGCAAAACAGCTCAGCGCGTGGTGGCTGAAATTTGATTCGCGTTTAAAAGGCCCAGCAACTCAGAAACCGAGAAGAGTTCGTTGGAGTCCTTTGCCCGTCAGCTTCAGGTAGCTCCTTATAAAGAGAGAGACTCAACTCTGCCCCCCTAGCACTGTAACTAGGGCCAAGGATCACACAGGGGGGCTGTGCTATGCACACTCCCGTACATGCACTCCTCTCTTAACGGAGTCAACCAGTCTCTGGTGTTCCTACGAATGATCCGATGATGGGGATCCTTGGCAATGGCACCGTCCTCCCGAACGGGAGCGATCCTTTCGGTAGAAACGAAGAGGTCGCAAAAATAGAGATAACGGTCCTGAGCATCACCTTTGTGGTGGCCGTGATTGGGAACGTCAGTGTCTTGCTGGCCATGTACAACACTAAGAAAAAGACGTCGAGAATGCACCTCTTCATCCGGCACCTTAGTATTGCTGACCTAGTGGTCGCCTTCTTTCAGGTCCTGCCGCAGATATGCTGGGAGATCACCTTTCGCTTCTACGGACCAGATTTCCTGTGCAGGATAGTGAAGCACCTCCAGGTGATGGGCATGTTCGCCTCCACCTACATGATGGTGATGATGACCCTGGACCGTTACATCGCCATCTGCCACCCTCTGAAAACCCTCCAGCAGCCCACCCAGCGGTCTTACATCATGATCATTAGCACCTGGATGAGTAGTCTGGTCCTCAGCATGCCGCAGTACTTTATATTCTCCCTGAGTGAGATCAAGAACGGCTCGGAGGTCTACGACTGCTGGGGCCACTTCATAGAACCGTGGGGCGTAAAAGCATACATTACTTGGATAACCGTTGGCATCTTCCTCATCCCCGTGTTCATTCTGATGATATTCTACGGGTTCATCTGCCACAGCATATGGAAAAATATCAAGTATAAGACCAAGAAGACACCCGTGGGAGGTGCGTCTAAAAACGGTCTAATGGGCAAGAACTCCGTTAGCAGCGTCACCACTATATCCAGAGCGAAGTTGAGAACGGTCAAAATGACTTTTGTGATTGTTCTGGCGTACATTATTTGCTGGTCACCTTTCTTCATCGTACAGATGTGGTCGGTTTGGGATGAGAACTTCGCATGGGATGGTAAGGGACTTCAGTGTATTTGAAAAAATATTGAATTGCGCACACCAAATCAAAGGGTGAACCTTGATATAGAATAAATAACATGACCCACTGTGCACACAATGGCTGAATCAACGTTGTTTCCACGTCATTTCCATGAGATATCTTCACTCAATGATCTCTCTCCCTCTACAAATAGCTACTGTGGAAGCCATAGTCTATATAAGGGGTTGCACGGTGATGTATCTATTCTGTGCCAAAAAGCCCATTGCTTTTATGCATTAACTGGAATGCATATTTTTTCTATAAATGTCAATGAGAATTGACGAGGAGTAGGCTACGTATACAGTTGAAGAAGTATAGACATTAATCTATTTTTGTCTTGGATATAAATTCTAATTCTGCATAAACCTTTGAGCACTGAGCGCCCTGCATCAAAATACAGACTGTATAGAATCTAAATTAAATATAACAAAATAAGCATACCATATACGGTGTGTTGACATAAAATACGAAGTCATGTTATTAATATCAGGTGTTTAAATAGGCCTGTAGATCTGCCTGTAATTGATTGTGCCATGCAATTATGTAATGCCTACAAGCAAATGTTTTGTGAACTTCACTGCACCGTTGATTTCTACCCCAGCTATTGGACTAATTATTTTTTGGTCATTTGCTTTTACCATGCAGATTCTGAGAACACGGCTGTCTCACTGTCCGCGCTCCTCGCGAGTCTTAACAGCTGCTGTAACCCGTGGATATACATGATCTTCAGCGGGCATCTCCTACACGACTTCACTCACTGTTTCCCGTGCTGTAATAACTTACGCCACAAGTTCAAGAAAGAGGACTCTGACGGCAGTCTCCGGAGAAATACGCTATTGAGTAAAATGACCAACCGGAGCCCAACATGCAGTTCGGGCACATGGAAAGACCCTGACAACTCGACCAAGTCTTCCGTTCCATCTATCCAAACGGAGACCTAACCCAGCGCGTTAAAAGCACAAACACACGACAGAGATGAATTATAGTTAACTCGTATTGACTTGACTTTCAAGGTACCACTTAAAACTGTTGAGATATTGACACTGATTGATTATTTCATGTGTCTCTAAAATATATTTGTGATTATGAAGTGGTTTTGGGGTTTATTGTCTGGTATGCCAGTCTTGACAACGTCAAAGTGATAAACTATTTATTCTGGTATAAACCATTATTATGTATGTGTGCCATATTACAGTCCAGGGTTTCATCAGGTTCCAAACCTGATTCTCTGGAGTCTACTATTGTTAATAATGACTGAATTAGGCTACATATCAGATCTGAATTTGAAAATGTATAGTGGAAAAGAAACAGGTCATCTGAACATATTTAAATACCAACAGCCACAGCTATATCACCTGAGTTCTTTTTCTTTTTCACTTCATATAACATTCCACATTCCAGAGTCCTCTTTTCTATGTATTCTGAGTTGACATGATCCAGCCTAGGGATTTCTACAGCAAAACCCAGCCCACTTCGGATGACAAATTACAGATCCGTGACCAAGATGCATGATTTAGATTATCCCAGTCATGTTATTAAAAGTAAATGCACTTTTTTTTGATAACAGTTAGCCTGCTGTTTGTTTGTGTGTGTGACTATGTGTTGGCCCTATATGCCCAGTGAGCCTATCTCTCAGTGTGAAATTAAATACATTTGGCCCTGACAGTTTACAAAGTAACAGAGGTGCCTGTCTGCTGGCCTGGTTGACTTCTACATAGACCCCCCATGGTGTGTTGTGGTCAGAATGGCTCTTCCATTAGCCACGTCTTCTAGTAACCAAGAGGATCAGCTCTTTTAGGTGTCTGACCTTATTTTGTCCTGTGTCTCCCAACTACTGTTTTGCATCCTGTTTTGCATCCTTGCATCCTTGTTTTTCAAGCCTGAACCAAAGATTCATGGATTCTGGATAAAAGCCGCATGTGTGCTGAAATCAGGATCTCAATTCTACCTCACATTGGACCATTTTCCATCCTTTTCTTCAGTGACTATTTCCCAAAACAATTCCATAGAGCCTCGTAGCTCATAAATCGATGAGAAATTGTTTCTGCTGCATTTAGAACCCTTAAAATATGACCTTAATCTAAATGTCCATTGGGACATCATCATTAGTCATCTAGTTTATACAGTTCACCAATGTCGTTAAGGCCGTCATTGTAGGTCGTCATTGTAAATAAAAATGTGTTCTTACCTGACTTGCCTAGTGGTTAATATATATATATATATATATATATATATATATATAAAAAAAAATAACCCCTAGTTAAATCACTGGCCTCCCTGGCTGGAGCATCTGTGGACAATGTTGAGAGACCAGATGTGACTGTCTCCCTCAGCTTGAGAATAACTAACTGGTTGTGCCATGTACTATGCATGCATTAACCTCATCCCCATGGTATTTTCCTACAGAGAGAGAATTGTCTGGTGGATGTGATGAACTGTGTATGAATGTATGTTTAGGGGGTGAAGTGAGTGAAATAGTAGGGGCCGTTTGAGAAGAAATAGAGCCTACTGTTCTGTATAAGCCATACTGTATATATATATATATATATATATATATATATATATATAACTGCCTTGATGTGGAGGATATGGGAGGAGCTGTGACACACACACACACACACACACACACACACATATATATATATATGTGTGTGTGTGTGTGTGTGTGTCACAGCTCCTCCCATATCCTCCACATCAAGGCATATATATGTGTGTGTGTGCCACAGCTCCTCCCATATCCTCCACATCAGGTGGCAGGTAGCCTAGTGGCTAGAGTGTTGGACTAGTAACCGAAAGGTTGCAGATCGAATCCCTGAGCCGACAAGATAAAAAATCTGTTGTTCTGCCCCTGAGCAAGGCAGTTAACCCACTGTTCCTAGGCTGTCATTGAAAATAAGAATTAGTTCTTAACTGACTTGCCTGGTTAAAAAAATTAATCTGCAACATTTGAAAAAATACACCTTCCACAACATGGGCTACTGGTTAAAAACTCACACAGACATGCTTTTGTACACAGCCCACACACTACACAATTTGCTGTACTTTTCATGCCAATGTATTCTATAGGATGTGACTGACATTTCATTGCCAGACAAAATAAGAATGTACTAAAAGGAAAATACTGACGTAAAATATAAAATCTCAAGTAAAGGTTTTCCTGTTTGTATATACAGAATGTACTATACAACTGGAATGTATGTTTCTATTGAACATGTGTTTTGCCAGTGCTGAAGTTATCTATATGAATAATTTATGTAAAGGTGTGTAATGTGACTTTGTATCTATTTACTCTTGCTTGTACACATTGTAAAGACAATACATATCGCCGAAAATATAAAGTAAATATACTATACAAAATAAGTAATGTCTCTGTCTCTTTTTAAAATAAGTAGCAAAGGAGACACTTTTTGTATACTCAGGAGAAGGGGAACACTGATGTGTCTGAAGTGCCACCCTATTCCCTATAGTGGACTGCTTTTGACCAGGGCCCATAGGGCTCAAAATTAGGTCTAAAGTAGGCTAGTGTCCTATATATATAAGGAAAAGAGTTAGTGGTGTGCGGGTCAGCTGTTTGTTCACCCGCACCCCAACCACCCGACTATATGTGATAAAGTGAAAATCTGAGGCTCGCACCTGAACCGAACCCTGAAATATAGACAATGTGCTATACAGTCAGAGATGGCATAACAATTTTTTTGACGGGCCTTTTAGATAGGCCTATGTTTCTGCTTAATCAATATGTCTATAATACAGTAGGCCTATGCAGCTGTGAAAACTACCCAACATCTTTCGGCTTGGAGGCATGTTTTACTCTATGTGGTTGAAACAGGCTACTGTCAGCTTTTATGTTGCTGATAAAGATAGAACCATTACAGACTGTGACAAACCAAACATTAATTATCTCAATATGTTGAAATAAATAAATAAATCATATTTCACCACTCCTTTTCCCAAGTAAAAATCTACATTTGGTGTACCATTTTACTGCAAGAAATGCTTTATTCTGTAAGAGCTCATATTAGGCTATATTAGGCAATGACCTGGTATTTTGAAGTACTCTTGTGACTGTCAAATTTGTATAGCACCTCACAATCATCACAAATAACTTCAAATCTTTTTCAAACATTATGCTACTGTTCTGGTCCTCCCTCCTATTTATTTTCAACCGTCAATTTATTAAACTCTCTATTTCATAGCTTTTCTCTTATTGAATTCAATTCCGACATTGTCCTTTTTTTGCCTCAGTTGATCAATGTTCACTTTTTCTGCCCACGTTCCTAAAAGCATTTGGTAAGTGTATTCGGGAAAGTGTAGGGTAAAGCTTAGAATAAGGGCTATGCACAAACGCCAGATAAAAAATAATTAAATATAACCTCAGTGTAACCTGAATTGCAGAAGAATGTTACATTTATGGATTTTTAATATATTGTTTCTCTTTATTCAACACCAGGCTACACAATATGCTGTACTTTTCATACCAATGTATTCTATAGGATTTGACTGACATTTCATTGCCAGACCAAATAAGAATGTACTAAAAGGAAAATACTGACGTAAAATATAAAATCACAAGTAAAGGTTTTCCAATTTGTATATTCAGAATGTACTGTACAACTGGAATGTATGTTTCTATAGAACACATGTTTTGCCAGTGTTGAAGCCAGCCACCTGCCCTTCGTACACACATTCCATGACCCTAAACCCACGTCTCACAGATATAACCACAGCTCGGGCCATACAACACCTGTGCCAAAACATCCTCCAAACCATGGTTTCTTTGGGATTTTTACTTACAGTGCCTTCGGAAAGTGTTCAGATCCCTTGACTTTTTCCACATTTTGTTACGTTACAAGCCTCATTCTAAAATGGATTAAAAAAAATTAAAATCCACATCAATCTACACACAATACCCCATAAAGACAAAGCAAAAACAGGTTTTAATAAATGTTTGCTAATTTATTTTAAAAATATATATATCACATTTACATAAGTATTCAGACACTTGACTCATTCTTCTCTGCAGATCCTCTCAAGCTCCGTCAGGTTGGATGGGGAGCGTCGCTGCACAGCTATTTTCAGGGCTTTCCAGAGATATTCGATCGGGTTCAAGTCCGGGCTCTGGCTGGGCCACTCAACATCTCAACAGGATGCACCTCAGTTCAATTTCGAGTCTCATAGCAAAGGGTCTGAATAGTTATGAAATCATTTATTTCTGTTTGAAAGTTTTTATAAATTTGAAAACATAAAATAAACTGTTTTTGTACATACAATGAATTCTGGAAGTATTCAGACCCCATTATTTTTTTCAGACTTTGTTACGTCACAGTGTTATTCTGTAATGAATAATTCCCCCCTCATCAATCTACACACAATACCCCATAATTACTAAGCAAAAACTGTTTTTTAAGAAATATTTGCAGATTTATAAAAAAGTAAAAACAGAAATATCACATTTGTATAATTATTCAGACCCTTTACTCAGTACTTTTTTGAAGCAGCATTGGCAGCGATTACAGCCTCAAGTCTTCTTGGGTATGATGCTAAAAGCTTGGGACACCTGTATTTGGGGCGTATCTGCTTCTTTGCAGATCCTCTCAAGTTCTGTCAGGTTGGATGGGGAGTGTCGATGATCAGCTATTTTCAGGTCTCTCCAGAGATGTTAGATCGGGTTCAAGTCCGGGCTCGGGCTGGGCCACACAAGGACATTCAGATACCTGTCCTGATGCCAATCCTGCGTTGTCTTGGCTATGTGCTAAGGGTTGTTGTTTTGTTGGAAGGTGAACATTCGCCCCCAGTCTGAGGTGCTGAGTGCTCTGGTCTGGTTTCATCAGACCATAGAATCTTGTTTCTAATGGTCCGAAAGGCCTTTTACTGAGGAGTGACTTCCATCTGGCCACTTTACCATAAAAGGGCTGATTGGTGGAACAAGGCCCTTCTCCCCCAATTGCTCAGTTTGGCCGGGCAACCAGCTCTAGGAAGAGTCCAATCAATTGAATTTACCACAGGAGGACTCCAATCAAGTTGTAGCAACATCTTAAGGATGATCAATGGAAACAGGATGCACATTAGCTCAATTTCGAGTCTCATAGCAGGTTCTGAATGCGTATGTAAATAATATATCTGTAAGGTATCTGTTTTTTGTTGTTCCCAACATTTCTTAAAACCTCTTTTCACTTTGTCATTTTGGGGATGTTGGGTGTAGATTGATGAGGGGTACAAATCAATTTAATGCATTTTAGAATAAGGTTGTAACGTAGCAAAATGTGGAAAAAGTCAAGGGTTCTGAATACTTTCAGAATGCACTGTGTATACCATGCAATGCAGAGACACCAGAAACAGTGTTCTCTATCCAGGAGAGTTCAGAGAGATACAGTAGCCTACACAGTTTGCTCTATTATATCTGCAACTTATCGCACTAAGAAACATTATGTTATAGAACTTGTTCTTTGTGTCTCAATTCCACCATACATGCTTCAATTGGTAAGAGAATGATACGGGAGTAAACTATTGATATCATAATATTATATAATATGTTACGGATGATCATCAAATTTGGCCGCAGAGTTTTGGGAGATAAATAGGAGGGGTCTTGATGGGTCCCTCAAGTCCTTTTGATCATCGTGTGTTATGTAGAGATAACTCATCGGCAGATGCTTGTCAATTTGTTTCCTTGTTACTCAGGGAAGAAAATAACCCCAATGTTGTTTTCATAGCAGGAAGAATGTTCCATTATCTTCACTGTCTGTCCGGACACACACACATGCATGTACAGTACACAAACACATACACCTAGAAGACCAGCATCCCGGAGTTACCTCTTCACTGTTGACATTGAGACTGGTGTTTTGCGGGTACTATTTAATGAAGCTGTCAGTTGAGGACTTGTGAGGCGTCTGTTTTTCAAACTAGACACTCTAATGTACTTGTCCTCTTGCTCAGTTGTGCACTGGGGTCTCCCACTCTTTCTATTCTGGTTAGGGCCAGTTTGCACTGTTCTGTGACGGGAGTAGTACACAGCGTTGTACAAGATCTTCAGTTTCTTGACAATTTCTCGCATTGAATAGCCTTCATTTCTCAGAGCAAGAATAGACTGACGAGTTTCAGAAGAAAGTTCTTTGTTTCTGGCCATTTTGAGCCCCTAATCAAACTCATAAATGCTGATTCTCCACTAGTCTAAAGAAGGACCGTTTTATTGCTTCTTTAATCAGAATAACAGTTTCAGCTGTGCTAACATAATTGCAAAAGGGTTTTCTAATGATCAATTAGCCTTTTAAAATGATAAACTTGGATTAGCTAACACAACGTGCCATTGGAACACCGGAGTGATGGTTGCTGATAATGGGCCTCTGTACACCTATGTATATATTCTATAAAAAAATTTAGTCGTTTCCAGCTACAATAGTCATTTACAACATTAACAATGTCTACACTGTATTTCTGATCAATTTTATGTTATTTTAATGGACAAAGAAATAGCTTTTCTTTCAAAAACAAGGACATTTCTAAGTGGCTTTTGAAAGGTAGTTTTGAAAGGTAGTTTACAGTACACACAAACAAAAATCCCCATTTTATTTATACAAAATCTTGAATTATATTCTTTTCAATTATCAAATGACTGCTTAGACGAAGGTCATCACAGAACGAAAGCATAAAAGCACCCCTTTTCTGAGGCTATAATAGTCAGGTGTGCGGCAGATCACCTCATTATGATTAAATTTGACAAAATATACAATGCAGTGTTATAACAATGTAGATTTTCTTAATGGATATCTGTTTAGATCCATTTGTTATTTTATTACAGGAGCTAAACAGAAAGATAAGCGTCTTTGACACACTTCAATCGTTCAGTATTTTTCACAAGCCCTTCACTTGTAAAGGAAGTGTCTCCACCTACCCACAAGTTGTGTCCTAAATTGCACCCGATTCAATCAATCAATCCATCAATCAAATGTATTTATTTAGCCTTTTTACATCAGCAGTTGTCCCAAAGTGCTCATACAAAAATCCAGCATAAAACCCCGAAAAGCAAGCAATGCAGATGTAGAATCACAGTGCTTAAGAAAAACTCCCAAGAAAGGCCGGAACCTAAGAAGAAACCTAGAGAAGAACCAGGCTCTCAGGGGTGGCCAGTCCTCTTCTGACCAGATCGTACTTCGGGATTTTAAAACGTTCATATCATAGGTGACCAGCAGGGTCAAATAATAATCACAGTTAATATAGAGGTGAGTATTCAGTAAAGACTTAAATGTTGAGACAGCATCTGAGTCTCTCATGTGGATTGGCAGACCATACCATAAAGTTGAGTTCTATAGGAGAAAGCCCTGCTCAAGTTCTTTGCTTAGAAATTCTAGGACCAATAAGGAGGACTGCGTCTTGTGACCATAGCGTATGTGTAGGTATGTACGACAGGACGAAACCGGAGAGATAGGTAGGAGCAAGTCCATGTAATGCTTTGTAGGTTAGCAGTAAAATCTTGAAATTAGTCCTAGCCTTAACGCGAAGCCAGTGTAGAGAGTCTAGCACTAGAGGAATACGATCCAATTTTGGGGTTCTAGTCAAGATTCTAGCATTCGTATTTAGCACTAGCTGAAGTTTATTGAGTTATTTATCCACATAGCAGGAGTAGAGCACTGCAGTAATGTAATCTGGAAGTGACAAAAGCATGGATTAGAAAAAGATGAAAAAGGTTTGATATGTTCATCAAAAGAGAGATCAGGATCTGGAGTAATGGCAAGGTCCTACACAGTTTTATTTCAGACAACTGTACAACCATCAAGATTCATTGTTAAATCAAATAGCAGATTTCTTTGATTCTTGGGACCTAAAACTGTCAGAGTTTAAAATTAAAACATTTGTTGCCATCCACTTCCTTATTTCTGAAATACAGGCTTCCAGGGTAGGCAATTTTGGGGCTTCATCATGTTACATTAAATTGTACAACTATGTGTCATCTGCATAGCAGTGAAAGTTGACATTGTGTTTCTGAATGACATCACCAAGAGGTATCATACACTGAGTGTACAAAACATTAGCAACACCTGCTCTTTTCATGACATAGACTGATGGTGAATCCAGGTGGAAGCAATGATCCCTTATTGATGTCACATGTTAAATCTACTTCAATCGGTGTAGGTTAAGGGGAGGAGACAGGTTAAAGATGGATTTTTAAGCCTTGAGATCATTCAGACATGGATTGTGTATGTGTGCCATTCAGTGTGAATAGGCAAAACATAATATTTAAGATTTAAGTGCCTTTGAACAGGGTATGGTAGTAGGTGCCTGATGCGCCTGTTTGAGTGTGTCAAGAACTACAAAGCTGCTGGTTTTGTCACTCTCAACAGTTTCCCATGTGTATCAAGAACGGTCCACTACCTAAAAGACATCCAGCCGACTTGACACAACTGTGGGAAGTATTGGCGTCAACATGGCCCAGCATCCCGGTGGAATGCTTTAAAAACCTTGTAGAGTCCATGACCCGATGAATTGAGGCTGTTCTGAGTGCAAAAGGGGGTGCAACTCAATATTAGGAAGGTGAAAAACAATAGTGGTCCTAAAATGGAACCTTGACCACAAAATTACCATTGATTTGTCAGAGGACAAACCAGCCACAGAGACAAACTGATATCTTTCCGACAGGTGAGATCTGTCGTGGAAATTACCACCAGGGACACCTGTAGTCAATCTTAAATGAATCATTCTTCATTATCAGCAAGCTGGAGAGGTTCAAACAAACTCAATGCACCATAGTACACGTCTTCGGGAGCTCCCCCGGGGCAGTCCGTTAGTTCTCTTATATACTGCTTACACAGACAAGTTATATTTGCATGATTTAGCTTATTTATTATTCATAATTCATTCATCATTAACGTTTGGTTCATGCATGTGACTGACCAATACCTCACAAGGCTTCTTCTCTCTAAGCTGAGACCTTGAAACTGAGACACCCTTTTCAGTTCTCAAAACAATGTTCTGGGCGTACTGACAAATTGCTCATACTGATAGTGAGTATTGCTCACAGGCAGAATCAATCAGTCACTTGCATGAACTCAGTGAAATTGGTTATTAGAAAACCACAAACATAAAATGCTCCTTCACAGATATAAACCAGGCAAGAACTTGTCTGCGTAAACCAATTAGGGTTTCCAATCTCTCCAAAATAATGTAGCAATTTAGTGCACTATTTCTGACCAAGGCCCACTGGGCTCTGATCTGGTCAAAAGTAGTACAATATACAGGGAATAGGGAGCCACTTGGGGCTGCAGTGGAGCAGGTTGAGAGCTTCAAGTTCCTTGGTGTCCACATCAGCAACAAACTAGCATGGTCCAAACACACCAAGACAGTCGTGAAGAGGGCACGACAAAGCCTATTCCCCCTCAGGAAACTAAAAAGATTTGGCATGAGATCCTCAAAAGGTTCTACAGCTGCAACATCGAGAGCATGGTTGCATTACTGACTGGTACGGCAATTGCTCAGCCACTGACCGCAAGGTACTACAGAGGGTAGTGCGAACGGCCCAGTACATCACTGTGGCTAAGCTGCCTGCCATCCAGGACCTCTACACCAGGTGGTATCAGAGGAAGGCCCTAAAAATTGTCAAAGACCCCAGCCATTGTCAAAGACCCTACTACCGCATGGCAAGCGGTACCGGAGTGCCAAGTCTAGGACAAAAATGCTTCTCAACAGTTTTTATCCCCAAGCCATAAGACTCGGATTATTTACATTGTGTGCACACCTCCCCCTCCCCCAACCCCTCTTTTTACGCTGCTGCTACTCTCTGTTTATCATATATGCATAGTCACTTTAACTATACATTCATGTACATACTACCTCAATTGGGCCGACCAACACATTGGCTAACCGGGCTACCTGCATTGTGTCCCGCCACCCACCACCCTCCAACCCCTCTTTTACGCTACTGCTACTCTCTGTTCATCATATATGCATAGCCACTTTAACCATATCTACATGTACATACTACCTCAATCAGCCTGACTAACCGGTGTCTGTATTTACTTACCCTATTGTTCACCTAACACCTTTTTTGCACTATTGGTTAGAGCCTGTAAGTAAGCATTTCACTGTAAGGTCTACACCTGTATTCGGCGCACGTGACAAATAAACTTTGAAACTTTGATTTGGGATGCACCCACATCCTCATGAAGAGGACCTCCCAGGCACCAGGCTCTCCTGCAACATGTCCGCTCCCACTCCACAACAACAGTTTCCCCTTACGGTGCTATTGTTCTGCCCAGGTCCTCAGAACAATAACATTGTAATCTATTTGCCAATATCTTTTTAAATATCCCTCACTGATGCCAATTTCCAACAATAAACACCAAAAATGTTGGAGTAAAGTGCTGATTTGATCTGGTTGTTAGTTTTTTTGTCATGTTGCTACAGACGAAACACAGTCATTCATTCTTTTTGCATAGTTGCTATGCAAAAGGACTGGTCGTCAGTTCAAAATGGTTGTTATGCAGGCTGGATAACCTTCTTGACAATTGCTAGCTAGCTAGCCAACTTCCCTTAACTTGATCAGTGACGTGAAACATTAAACCTGGAATGACAGTACACTGGCTGCATTTTTGTTTGTTTGAGCTTTTTATCTATTGGTATTTACTTGGATATGTCCATGATAATGATGTTGATGCGTGATTTCGACTTGCTCAGAAAAAGTTGTCTCATCTCTTCTGGGCACCGTTAACTAGATGTATGGTACTACGGAGATCAAAGTTCAAAAGTGAAACATTGTTTCCGAGTTCAGACAGGCATAGGTCTTCATTGATATTCTTATGGAGGCGCAGTTATAATTTTCAGATGTAACTGTTAGCAGGCATAGGTGTGTATGCGATGGCCAGCACGGGTTCGAACACTGCTCATCCAATTAGCATCCAGGATCCAAACAACCAGTTTCAAAAACGGTTATGTTTTTAAGTCAGCTTACTGCATAAGTCATCTGTTCCTAGAATTGTGGGTCGGAATGTTTGATAGGAATGACCTCTTGGAACTCAAAGAACCTCCAAAGAAACACAGCTGCTGTCAGACTGCTGTTTCCTGTGACACACATGGACACTGCATGAGAGGAGAAAAATACATTCATAGATTCCTCAAAACAAGCCGTTGTTGTGAAACTAACCATTCTCCATTTCTTAAGATCAGGATCACCTTGAAATAACATTGAACATAAGTTAATTAGAGAGTAAAACACGTAGTTGTCCATGGTGGTTTGACTTTTGTTTGCGGGGGCCTTGAAAATGGCAAAGGCGTGAATTTCACAGAGGAATTCCCGGTGGAGTAAAATGCCAAATCATACATTTATTAATCAGAGGTGCTTTGGTGTGTCTGGGATCACATGGCGAGGGCCTGTGGATGTAAAAAAAAAAAAGATAGACAGAGGTTAGTCTTTCTCAGTGAGCTCAGAGGCCAGGCAGGTGGCCAGGAATCAAAGGCAGAACCAGGAAGGTGAGACGGAGTCTACCAGGCCCACCTTTCACCCACACAGCCAGAGATGGCCTGCCTAACCGAAGGGCTGGAATAGAAGTTTGGAAACAAGGTAACTACCTAAAGACTTAAAGCAGACCTTCGCTTGGCTGGTTGGCTTAATAACAAATCTTCCGCAGCACTATGACATGTTGCAGTATTCAAATCCTCCTCAGCACTATGACACGGTGCAGTATTCAAATCCTCCTCAGCACTATGGCACGGTGCAGTATTCAAATCCATAGAAATAGAATGATAAAAACGGGCGTCCCCTTTCAAGCTCCGGCGCCGACAGAGATGGCCGCCTCGCTTCGCGTTCCCACAAGCATTTCGCTACACTCGCATTAACATCTGCTAACCATGTGTATGTGACAAATAAAATTTGATTTGATTTGATTTGATTTGAAGTCAATTATGGCATAATGGGTGGATTGGCAGCCATGCTAGTGTACCCATTGGAGCAAAACAGAAAGTAAAAGCAGGAAGTTTACCCATCAATCTGTGCTGTGATTTGTTGAATCAACTCAACTGACATTACAAAAAATACATTCCATTGCATGAGCGACAGAAGCATAATTTGAATGAACATTCTACATTCCATGGAACTGATTGCATACTGATCACATACTGTACCAGGCAGCCATGGCGAGTGTACCCATGTGTTTACCAAGGTTGCCAGGGTTAGAGGTTCCAAGCCTGTTCTACTGTATTCATTCTATTTCTATGTTCAAGTCCTCAGCACTATGACAAGGTGCAGTACTCAAGTAATTCCAGTGAAAATATATAGTAAGGAGTATCTTCATTTCCATCAAATTACTGAAAATAATATTTTTATTGATTTTAGACACATATTTACAAGAATCTCACTTTATAGAACCTAAGCAATACACAAGACGTAATATGAAGGATAACAATAAGATGAGTGAACCCAACTCTGATCGACAGTAACTCAAGCCTGTCAAAGTGACACAATTGATAAACAACGCAACATTGCGGGAGGTCACCATGCATTCAGCAGTACCAGAGGAAAACCTGCAGGACACATTAACACACACAAATCCCATTCCTCCACTGCTCTGTGGTTGCTTGGAACCCAAACAATAGTCATGTCCTCGCTAATGATTCATAAATAGACTGAGTGTGTGTCCCTAGTGGTGTAGTGGTGCCTAGAGAAGTGGATATACTCCACGGCCCGCCCGGCGAAGGAAAGGCACCCCATGTGAAAAATTCAATGACAAACAGTGACATATACTCTAAGTAACCTAAAATGATGAATCCCATATTGGTCTTTCACAGTCAGGCCAACCCAAGCTGTACTGTGCAAGTAAGCTAATAGCAGGTATATTATTGAAATAGATAAATGAGACTGTCAACTGAGTCAGAAATTCACAGGTTTCAGATTTGTCCCATTTTTGTTCAGGTTTTGACTGTCACACTTTTTAATAGAAAAACAAAAACATTGGATGTTCTAAGTCCACAACAACGCTTAAACCACATCAGGAGACCATTTATGAGTTCTGGGAAAGATCAAGGAAAATGTGATGTTTGAGTGTAGTTACCATTTAATTCAACTGTGCAGGCACCTTGCACTGTTATTTGGTTGGCAGTGTTTCTGTAGCTCACATGAGATCTCTGTCCATGAAACGGCTTGCATGTGGGGATATTTTAGAACAGCCATTTCCCGCAAATTACCTTTTGGAACATTTGCGCATAGGCCTACCGCTGTGTGCACATTGTTGTACTTAAAATATGAAGAAATAATCGTTTATCAACATTTTAAGCCAAACATTCTGATCTGTTTCATCAGCCTTAGTAATTGATACGGCGTATACCTCCACTACACCACTTTGATACAGATCGTGAGGATGAAGAATTGAGTATATGCTATACCCACAAAAAAGTGGGTATAGAGTGTATCCCTTTGTACAACCTCCACCACACCACTGTGCATCCCAAATGGCACCCTATTCCCAATATAGTACACTAGTGTGCCATTTGGGACACGCATAAAACAGAGAAGCCTTCCAGCTTTTTATCTAACAGTTTCAATAAACAGGGATACAAGTAACTATGGAATAACTCAACCTGTCAACATTAATTGGACCTGAGGGAACAATGGTGTTGTTCTACTGTTATTTTTCCCGACTTAGTTCTCAAAGTTGATGACGTCGTATGTGTCAAAGCAGTTCACTGGAAAAGACCCAGACTGTCCATATGTGTTGAAATGTATGGTATGTAAGGGACATTAGGCCAGACTCTATTAAATTCCCCCAAGGGTGGGACCATAATCATTTACACAATCTTTTTCCATATTGTTGTGACATATTGTGAGCATGCCTGCATTGTACCTTACAGGATCTCAAAATCTGAGAATAAAATGAAACGTTGATTGTTAAAAGGCTTACAGAAGAATGAGAGGCAAGTCAAGGATGTGGTTAATCTAATTGATCTAACCTTCACATTCTCTGGGGGAACATTGAGGTGTTAGACATGTCTGCAGTGCAGTGAGTGGGTTACCATGGCATTGTGTTCTACACACAGTTATAGGGACAAGAATGTCTTCACTTAATATTTTTTTGTATTACCATAAACAACAAGCACATGTATATCTGGGCATAATTAAAACTAATGGGCATAATGAAACATAATTATGAACAGGGTTGGGGTGAATTTCATTCAGTGGAGGCTCCTCCTCAGAGGAAGGGGAGGACCATCCTCCTCAGTGAATTTAATAAAAATAGTGAAACATTTAAAAAGTTATCCTTTTTTAGATAAAACTATACAAAATATATTCACATGTCACCAAATAATTTATTGAAACACACTTTTTTGCAATGATGGTCTACAGTAGCCTCAACAGCACTCTGTAGGGTAGCACCATGGTGTAGCCGGAAGACAGCTAGCTTCCATCCTCCTCTGACTTCAATACAAAGCCTAGGAGGCTCATAGGTTTCACCCCCTTCCATAGAGTTACACAGTAATTATGACAACTTCCAGAGGACATCCTCCAACCTATCAGAGCTCTTGCAGCATGAAATGGCATGTTGTCCACTCAATTTAAGGATCAGAGAATGAATCTAGTACTGAAAGCATAAGCTACAACTAGCTAGCACTGCAGTGCATAAAATGTGGTGAATAGTTTATTCAAATAGAGAGAAAGACAATAGTTTAAAAGTTAAAAAAATATGTATTTATTCAAAAATGAAGGAGGAGCAAGAGAAAGAGAGAGAAAGAGAGAGCTAGCTATATATATATATATATATATATATATATATATATATATATATATATATATATTCTTTTTTTTTAACATTCACTTACTTAGCTAGCAAATGGAGATAGCTCATTTAGCATACTCAAACACCTGGCTCAAACAGAGGGATGCTATGTTAGCTAGTCGTCTATGACTATCCAACACCGGAACTCTTCCAAGTCAAGATAAGCTTTTGGTTTTACTAATTTATTGCCACCGGGACACACCGGTGTAACTGCTAAACTGCTAATTCACAGAACACTGTATTGCATGATTGTAGCGGGTTTACTAACACATAAGTTCTATTAGTTATGTTGTCTATGACGTTACTTTAGCTAATATGGTGACAACGTTGTCAACGATGTAGGCTGTGTGTAGCGGATATGATATGAAGGTTTGGCATGGAACGTTTTTTTTCGCCTGGTCGCAGACAGCTGATGTGTTTTGCATTGAAGTCCACAAGCAAAGGGGAAAGATGAGAGGAGAAGAGCGTGTAGATGCGACAAGGAATACAACAAGCTGTTTGTATGTGGCTATGAAAGTAACTGTTTGCGTGTATTCATTCCGCCGATTCTGTTGAAAAACGTTTTTTTTTTAAACAGAAGCAAACGGAACGGAGATAAACATACCTACATTTGTCCAATAGAAACTCTTGTTTTCAACTGTTGGACACATTATTACACCATAGATCAGCTAGTTGCAGGCAATTGTGTCGCAGACCTGCTGTTTTCAACTCTCTAGAGACAGCAGGAGTGGTAGAGATACTTTTAATGATCGGCTATGAAATGCCAACTGACATTTACTCCTGAGGTGCTGACTTGCTGCACCCTCGACAACTACTGCGATTATTATTATTTGACCATGCTGGTCATTTATGAACATTTGAACATCTTGGCCATGTTCTGTTATAATCTCCACCCGGCACAGCCAGAAGAGGACTGGCCACCCCACATAGCCTGGTTCCTCTCTAGGTTTCTTCCTAGGTTTTGGCCTTTTTAGGGAGTTTTTACTAGCCAACGTGCTTCAACCCTTTTGATCACTCGACTAAGCATGCCTCTCCTTAATGTCAATATGTCTTGTCCATTGCTGTTCTGGTTAGTGTTTATTGGCTTATTTCACTGTAGAGCCTCTAGTCCTGCTCACTATACCTTATCCAACCTATTAGTTCCACCACCCACACATGCAATGACATCTCCTGGTTTCAATGATGTTTCTAGAGACAATATCTCTCTCTTCATCACTCAATACCTAGGTTTACCTCCACTGTATTCACATCCTACCATACATTTGTCTGTACATTATACCTTGATGCTATTTTATCGCCCCCAGAAACCTCCTTTTACTCTATGTTCCAGACGTTCTAGACGACCAATTCTCATAGCTTTTAGCCGTACCCTTATTCTACTCCTCCTATGTTCCTCTGGCAATGTAGAGGTGAATCCAGGCCCTGCAGTGCCTAGCTCCACTCCTATTCCCCAGGCGCTCTCTTTTGATGACTTCTGTGACCGTAATAGCCTTGGTTTCATGCATGTTAACATTAGAAGCCTCCTCCCTAAGTTTGTTCTATTCACTGCTTTAGCATACTCAGCCAACCCGGATGTTCTAGCTGTGTCTGAATCCTGGCTTAGGAAGACCACCAAAAATTCAGAAATTTTAATTCCAAACTACAACATTTTCAGACAAGATAGAACTGCCAAAGGGGGCGGTGTTGCAATCTACTGCAAAGATAGCCTGCAGAGTTCTGTCCTACTATCCAGGTCTGTACCCAAACAAGTTGAACTTCTACTTTTAAAAATCCACCTCTCTAAAAACAAGTCTCTCACCGTTGCCACCTGCTATAGACCACCCTCTGCCCCCAGCTGTGCTCTGGACACCATATGTGAACTGATTGCCCCCCATCTATCTTCAGAGCTCGTGCTGCTAGGTGACCTAAACTGGAACATAAAGATAGGGCTGATTGCTGCCCCCTTTGGGGTGATTGGGTGCCCATAGTAAACAGAAAAAAAATCTGTCAAAAATTGCTAATATATGCATATAAAAATTATTATTGAATAGAAAACACTCTAAAGCTTCTAAAACCGTTTAAATTATGTCTCTATGTAAAGCAGAACTCTCAGGGCACTCATTCTCCCAAACTCTCTCTTGTCATCATAAAAGTTGGCCCAACTTTGACGTCATCGCCCCCACCCTTCCCAAGCACTTATACAGTCCTGGGAACAGTTTCTATCTCTTCAGCGCGATGTCTGCTTTCAATGGGGCTTCTCATTGTGAGAATCGCGCGCTCACGAGGGTTTTGGCGGGCCGAAACCTTTCGGTCACGTGAGAAAACAGGCTACTCTCACGCGCGCTCTGTCTTTGTTCCAAGATTGATTAAACGACTCGTGTGTTTCTCTTCGTCCTGAGAATTGCTGTGAAGCTAGATAACATGCTAATGCTGTGTTCTGAACATAGTTTGACAAGTTTAGTCGACATATAATATGTAATTTCGACGTTTTGGTGCGCACCCACTTGACTTTTGGCTGCATTTCAACCGAAATGTGTCGTGTTTGATCACCGAAAGACACAGACTTCCAAACTAAAGCTGTTTTTGGTAAGTATAAACCCTTCCAGGTCTACTGATGGAAGAACAGCAAAGGTAAGGGAATATTTATGTGTTTATTATGGGTTTCTGTGGACTCCGAAGTAGAGGAGCCAAAATGCTAATTCCTGAGCGCCGACTCATATTATAGCCTAGTGAACGAAATCTGTAACGTTAAAAATAAAAGTAACACAGCGATTGCATTTAGAAGAAGTGTATCTTTCTATACATATGTAGAACATGCATATTTAGTCTAAGTTTATGTTGTGTATTCTATGTTAGCTGACGGCATATGCTGGAGCTATCGTCATTTCTCCGGACATTTGAGTAGCATTTTTTTGAACATGCCGTCATTGTAAACAGATTTATGGATATATATAGCATATTATTGAAAAAAAAAAGTACTGTGTAACATGTTATATTACTGTCATCTGATGAAGATTTCAAAAGGTTAGTGCAATTATTTTTCTTTTAATCCTGCGTTTGGTGATTGCATATTTTGTGGAATTTGGCTATGGAAATTAGCTTGGTCTTCGGTGTGTCTTCGGTGGTGGTTTGACATAAATATGTGCTATGTTTTCGCCGTAAAACATTTTAGAAATCTGACTTGCTGGCTAGATAAACAAGTTGTTTATCTTTCATTTGAGCTATTGGACTTGTTAATGTGTGGAGGTTAAATATTTTTAAGAATATTTTTTGCGTTCCATGCGCCACATTCCAGCTGACGGTGGGAGGGCTGGTTCCCAGCTGGGAACCAAGATCCTCAACAGGTTTTGACACCCCAGCCATCCTACAATCTAAACTTGATGCCCTCAATCTCACACAAATTATCAATGAACCTACCAGGTACCTCCCCAAAGCCTTAAACACGGGCACCCTCATAGATATCATCCTAACCAACTTCCCCTCTAAATACACCTCTGCTGTCTTCAACCAAGATCTCAGCGATCATTGCCTGCATCCGTAATGGGTCAGCGGTCAAACGACCTCCACTCATCACTGTAAAACGCTCCCTGAAACACTTCTGCGAGCAGGCCTTTCTAATCGACCTGGCCGGGGTATCCTGGAAGGATATTGATCTCATCCCGTCAGTAGAGGATGCCTGGATATTTTTTAAAAATGCCTTCCTAACCATCTTAAATAAACATGCCCCATTCAAGAAATGTAGAACCAGGAACAGATATAGCCCTTGGTTCTCCCCAGACCTGACTGCCCTTAACCAACACAAAAACATCCTATGGCGTTCTGCATTAGCATCAAACAGCCCCGTGATATGCAGCTGTTCAGGGAAGCTAGAAACCATTATACACAGGCAGTTAGAAAAGCCAAGGCTAGCTTTTTCAAGCAGAAATTTGCTTCCTGCAACACTAACTCAAAAAGTTCTGGGACACTGTAAAGTCCATGGAGAATAAGAACACCTCCTCCCAGCTGCCCACTGCACTGAAGATAGGAAACACTGTCACCAATGATAAATCCACCATAATTGAGAATTTCAATAAGCATTTTTCTACGGCTGGCCATGCTTTCCACCTGGCTACTCCTACCCCGGACAACAGCACTGCACCCCCAACAGCAACTCGCCCAAGCCTTCCCCATTTCTCCTTCTCCCAAATCCATTCAGCTGATGTTCTGAAAGAGCTGCAAAATCTGGACCCCTACAAATCAGCTGGGCTAGACAATCTGGACCCTTTCTTTCTAAAATTATCTGCCGAAATTGTTGCCACCCCTATTACTAGCCTGTTCAACCTCTCTTTCGTGTCGTCTGAGATTCCCAAAGATTGGAAAGCAGCTGCGGTCATCCCCCTCTTCAAAGGGGGACACTCTTGACCCAAACTGCTACAGACCTATATCTATCCTACCGTGCCTTTCTAAGGTCTTCGAAAGCCAAGTCAACAAACAGATTACCGACCATTTCGAATCTCACCATACCTTCTCTGCTATGCAATCTGGTTTCAGAGCTGGTCATGGGTGCACCTCAGCCACGCTCAAGGTCCTAAACGATATCTTAACCGCCATCGATAAGAAACATTACTGTGCAGCCGTATTCATTGATCTGGCCAAGGCTTTCGACTCTGTCAATCACCACATCCTCATCGGCAGACTCGACAGCCTTGGTTTCTCAAATAATTGCCTCGCCTGGTTCACCAACTACTTCTCTGATAGAGTTCAGTGTGTCAAATCGGAGGGTCTGCTGTCCGGACCTCTGGCAGTCTCTATGGGGGTGCCACAGGGTTCAATTGTTGGACCGACTCTCTTCCCTGTATACATCAATGAGGTCGCTCTTGCTGCTGGTGAGTCCCTGATCCACCTCTACGCAGACGACACCATTCTGTATACTTCCGGCCCTTCTTTGGACACTGTGTTAACAACCCTCCAGGCAAGCTTCAATGCCATACAACTCTCCTTCCGTGGCCTCCAATTGCTCTTAAATACAAGTAAAACTAAATGCATGCTCTTCAACCGATCGCTACCTGCACCTACCAGCCTGTCCAACATCACTACTCTGGACGGCTCTGACTTAGAATACGTGGACAACTACAAATACTTAGGTGTCTGGTTAGACTGTAAACTCTCCTTCCAGACCCATATCAAACATCTCCAATCCAAAGTTAAATCTAGAATTGGCTTCCTATTTCGCAACAAAGCATCCTTCACTCATGCTGCCAAACATACCCTTGTAAAACTGACCATCCTACCAGTCCTCGACTTTGGCGATGTCATTTACAAAATAGCCTCCAATACCCTACTCAACAAATTGGATGCAGTCTATCACAGTGCAATCCGTTTTATCACCAAAGCCCCATATACTACCCACCATTGCGACCTGTACGCTCTCGTTGGTTGGCCCTCGCTTCATACTCGTCGCCAAACCCACTGGCTCCATGTCATCTACAAGACCCTGCTAGGTAAAGTCCCCCCTTATCTCAGCTCGCTGGTCACCATAGCATCTCCCACCTGTAGCACACGCTCCAGCAGGTATATCTCTCTAGTCACCCCCAAAACCAATTCTTTCTTTGGCCACCTCTCCTTCCAGTTCTCTGCTGCCAATGACTGGAACGAACTACAAAAATCTCTGAAACTGGAAACACTTATCTCCCTCACTAGCTTTAAGCACCAACTGTCAGAGCAGCTCACAGATCACTGCACCTGTACATAGCCCACCTATAATTTAGCCCAAACAACTACCTCTTTCCCAACTGTATTTAATTTTAATTAATTTATTTATTTTGCTCCTTTGCACCCCATTATTTTTATTTCTACTTTGCACATTCTTCCATTGCAAAACTACCATTCCAGTGTTTTACTTGCTATATTGTATTTACTTTGCCAACATGGCCTTTTTTGCCTTTACCCCCCTTCTCACCTCATTTGCTCACATTGTATATAGACTTGTTTATACTGTATTATTGACTGTATGTTTGTTTTACTCCATGTGTAACTCTGTGTCGTATCTGTCGAACTGCTTTGCTTTATCTTGGCCAGGTCGCAATTGTAAATGAGAACTTGTTCTCAACTTGCCTACCTGGTTAAATAAAGGTAAAATAAATAAATAAATAAATAAACACCTGCATTGCTTGCTGTTTGGGGTTTTAGGCTGGGTTTCTGTACAGCACTTTGAGATTGAGATATCAGCTGATGTACAAAGGGCTATATAAATACATTTGATTTGATTTGTGTTCAAGGCGGTATTGAGCGTGTCACTGTCTGTCCATGTGTCAATGTCTATCATGTCAAATCTTTCTCTCGACCTGTGTGTACCTATGTTGTAAACTTTCATTCATAGGCTAGGTTGTAGCAACCTCATGATGGGTATAGGGAAAATGTTAGTATAATGTAGTAGCCTAAACCTATTGATGTTACATTAAACTGGGTGAATAGAATATGAATGACAGTCATCCAATTAGCTGTAATAGAAATAAGGCCATGCTCATTAAAAAAAAAATTGTCCTCACTCATCATAAACGGCAACGACTGCTACTGATTTAATTTCATATCCAGTCAATTCAGAATGTAAACCAAATTCCTCTTCCAAATTTTCCTCATTGAAAAGCATTGAAGATAATTGAAACTTCAGGGTACTCCCAGAATTGACCCCAAAAATTACTGTATCAAATCGTCAAAGCAATATGACTGTCATTGGAAACAATGCAATCCATCAGGACAACCCCAATGAGTTACTCAATGTCCAGTCCACCTTCACCTGCTCAGTCTACTTAAAATATGTACCGTAAGAAAAACAATTCCATTTCATCTTCAAAGCCACATGACAGGAGTTCTTCAAAGTATAATCCATTGGGACATCACCAACGACTTTCTCTCTGATCTCTCTGGAGTTGCTCAAGGCTTTCATAAGTCACAACTGACAGTTGTCTGGCATGCATTATCTGCTCGTTTAACTGGGGTCTATAAATCAAATCAAATAAAATCAAAAGAGTCTAGCATGAATCACTATGATTCTAACTGTGAATTCCTTACGAGAGACACACAGCAGTGAGCACTAAGCAGAAGCATCATTCCCTACAGTCAGGGTACATCACACATATGTGTCCGGAATGGCACCCTATTCCCTTTATAGTGCTCTATGGGGCCTGGTCAAAAATAGTGCACTATATAGGGAATAGAGTGAAATTTTGGGACACAGGCATAGTGTGGCAGTGAGATTATCTGGGCTATTTCAATTAATTTTTCAAATTTTATTTAACCCTTATTTAACTTGGCAAGTCAGTTAAGAACAAATTCTTATTTACAATGACGGCCTACCCCGGCCACACCCGGACGACGCTGGGCCAATTGTGCGCCGCCCTGTGGGACTCCCAATCACGGCCGGATGTGATGCAGCCTAGTATTAGTGTTCCAGGCGGGTTTATTTGATTCATTTCTTTTTGATATTAGATCAGCTTTAATATTGCAGATAGATTGTGGCTTTCATCAATGTATTTGTCTGCTTAATTTCCAATCCCCCATATATTGTTTCGGTAAATATATATATACAGTACCAGTCAAAAGTTTGAACACACCTACTCATTAAAACGTTTTTCTTTATTTTTGCTATTTTCAACATTGTAGAATAATAGTGAAGACATCTAAACTATGAAATAAAACATATGGAATCCCGTAGTAAACAAAAAAGTGTTAAACAAATCAAAATATTTTCAATATTTTAGATTCTTCAAAGTAGCCACCCTTTGCCTTGATGACAGCTTTGCACACTCTTGGCATTCTGTCAACCAGTTTCCTGAGGTAGTCACCTGGAATGATTTTCCAACAGTCTTGAAGGAGTTCAAATCAAATCAAATCAAATCAAATCAAATTTTATTTGTCACATACACATGGTTAGCAGATGTTAATGCGAGTGTAGCGAAATGCTTGTGCTTCTAGTTCCGACAATGCAGTAATAACGAGCAAGTAATCTAACTAACAATTCCAAAAAAAAACTACTGTCATACACAGTGTAAGGGGATAAAGAATATGTACATAAGGATATATGAATGAGTGATGGTACAGAGCAGCATAGGCAAGATACAGTAGATGATATCGGGTACAGTATATACATATGAGATAAGTATGTAAACCAAGTGGCATAGTTAAAGTGGCTAGTGATACATGTATTACATAAGGATGCAGTCGATGATATAGAGTACAGTATCAACGTATGCATATGAGATGAACAATGTAGGGTAAGTAACATTATATAAGGTAGCATTGTTTAAAGTGGCTAGTGATATATTTACATCATTTCCCATCGATTCCCATGATTAAAGTGGCTGGAGTAGAGTCAGTGACATTGACAGTGTGTTGGCAGTAGCCACTCAATGTTAGTGGTGGCTGTTTAACAGTCTGATGGCCTTGAGATAGAAGCTGTTTTTCAGTCTCTCGGTCCCAGCTTTGATGCACCTGTACTGACCTCGCCTTCTGGATGGCAGCGGGGTGAACAGGCAGTGGCTCGGGTGGTTGATGTCCTTGATGATCTTTATGGCCTTCCTGTAGCATCGGGTGGTGTAGGTGTCCTGGAGGGCAGGTAGTTTGCCCCCGGTGATGCGTTGTGCAGACCTCACTACCCTCTGGAGAGCCTTACGGTTGAGGGCGGTGCAGTTGCCATACCAGGCGGTGATACAGCCCGCCAGGATGCTCTCGATTGTGCATCTGTAGAAGTTTGTGAGTGCTTTTGGTGACAAGCCGAATTTCTTCAGCCTCCTGAGGTTGAAGAGGCGCTGCTGCGCCTTCCTCACGATGCTGTCTGTGTGAGTGGACCAATTCAGTTTGTCTGTGATGTGTATGCCGAGGAACTTAAAACTTGCTACCCTCTCCACTACTGTTCCATCGATGTGGATGGGGGTGTTCCCTCTGCTGTTTCCTGAAGTCCACAATCATCTCCTTAGTTTTGTTGACGTTGAGTGTGAGGTTATTTTCCTGACACCACACTCCGAGGGCCCTCACCTCCTCCCTGTAGGCCGTCTCGTCGTTGTTGGTAATCAAGCCTACCACTGTTGTGTCGTCCGCAAACTTGATGATTGAGTTGGAGCGTGCATGGCCACGCAGTCGTGGGTGAACAGGGAGTACAGGAGAGGGCTCAGAACGCACCCTTGTGGGGCCCCAGTGTTGAGGATCAGCGGGGAGGAGATGTTGTTGCCTACCCTCACCACCTGGGGGCGGCCCGTCAGGAAGTCCAGTACCCAGTTGCACAGGGCGGGGTCGAGACCCAGGGTCTCGAGCTTGATGACGAGCTTGGAGGGTACTATGGTGTTGAATGCCGAGCTGTAGTCGATGAACAGCATTCTCACATAGGTATTCCTCTTGTCCAGATGGGTTAGGGCAGTGTGCAGTGTGGTTGAGATTGCATCGTCTGTGGACCTATTTGGGCGGTAAGCAAATTGGAGTGGGTCAAGGGTGTCAGGTAGGGTGGAGGTGATATGGTCCTTGACTAGTCTCTCAAAGCACTTCATGATGACGGATGTGAGTGCTACGGGCGGTAGTCGTTTAGCTCAGTTACCTTAGCTTTCTTGGGAACAGGAACAATGGTGGCCCTCTTGAAGCATGTGGGAACAGCAGACTGGTATAGGGATTGATTGAATATGTCCGTAAACACACCGGCCAGCTGGTCTGCGCATGCTCTGAGGGCGCGGCTGGGGATGCCGTCTGGGCCTGCAGCCTTGCGAGGGTTAACACGTTTAAATGTCTTACTCACTTCGGCTGCAGTGAAGGAGAGACCGCATGTTTCCGTTGCAGGCCGTGTCAGTGGCACTGTATTGTCCTCAAAGCGGGCAAAAAGTTATTTAGTCTGCCTGGGAGCAAGACATCCTGGTCCGTGACTGGGCTGGGTTTCTTCCTGTAGTCCGTGATTGACTGTAGACCCTGCCACATACCTCTTGTGTCTGAGCCGTTGAATTGAGATTCTACTTTGTCTCTGTACTGGCGCTTAGCTTGTTTGATAGCCTTGCGGAGGGAATAGCTGCACTGTTTGTATTCAGCCATGTTACCAGACACCTTGCCCTGATTAAAAGCAGTGGTTCGTGCCTTCAGTTTCACACGAATGCTGCCATCAATCCACGGTTTCTGGTTAGGGAATGTTTTAATCGTTGCTATGGGAACGACATCTTCAATGCATGTTCTAATGAACTCGCACACCGTATCAGCGTATTCGTCAATGTTGTTGTCTGACGCAATACGAAACATCTCCCAGTCCACGTGATGGAAGCAGTCTTGGAGTGTGGAGTCAGCTTGGTCGGACCAGCGTTGGACAGACCTCAGCGTGGGAGCTTCTTGTTTTAGTTTCTGTCTGTAGGCAGGGATCAACAAAATGGAGTCGTGGTCAGCTTTTCCGAAAGGGGGCGGGGCAGGGCCTTATATGCGTCGCGGAAGTTAGAGTAACAATGATCCAGGGTCTTTCCACCCCTGGTTGCGCAATCGATATGCTGATAAAATTTAGGGAGTCTTGTTTTCAGATTAGCCTTGTTAAAATCCCCAGCTACAATGAATGCAGCCTCCGGATAAATCGTTTCCAGTTTGCAGAGAGTTAAATAAAGTTCGTTCAGAGCCATCGATGTGTCTGCTTGGGGGATATATACGGCTGTGATTATAATCGAAGAGAATTCTCTTGGTAGATAATGCGGTCTACATTTGATTGTGAGGAATTCTAAATCAGGTGAACAGAAGGATTTGAGTTCCTGTATGTTTCTTTCATCACACCATGTCACGTTGGCCATAAGACATACGCCCCCGCCCCTCTTCTTACCAGAAAGATGTTTGTTTCTGTCGGCGCGATGCGTGGAGAAACCCGCTGGCTGCACCGCTTCGGATTGCGTCTCTCCAGTTAGCCATGTTTCCGTGAAGCAGAGAACGTTACAGTCTCTGATGTCCCTCTGGAATGCTACCCTTGCTCGGATTTCATCAACCTTGTTGTCAAGAGACTGGACATTGGCAAGAAGAATGCTAGGGAGTGGTGCACGATGTGCCCGTCTCCGGAGTCTGACCAGAAGACCGCTTCGTTTCCCTCTTTTTCTGAGTCGTTTTTTTTTTTTTTTTTTGGTCGCTGCATGTGATCCACTCGGTTACACTGGTTGTAAGGCAGAACACAGGATCCGCATCGCGAAAAACATATTCTTGGTCGTACTGATGGTGAGTTGACGCTGATCTTATATTCAGTAGTTCTTGTCGGCTGTATGTAAAGAAACCTAAGATGACCTGGGGTACTAGTGTAAGAAATAACACGTAAGAAAACAAAAAACTGCATAGTTTCCTAGGAACGCGAGCGAGGCGGCCATCTCTGTCGGCGCCGGAAGTACTTTATTTCAGGTCATATGCTGAGCACATGTTGGCAGCTTTTCCTTCACACTGCGGTCCAAATCATCCCAAACCATGTCAATTCGGTTGAGATTGGGTGATTGTGGAGGCCAGGTCATCTGATGCAGCATTCCATCACTCTCCTTCTTGGTCAAATAGCCCTTACACAGCCTGAAGGTGTGTTTTGGGTCATTGTCTTTTTGAAAAACAAATTATATTCCCACTAAGCGTAAGCCAGATGATTTATGACTTGTGAGGTGTCTGTTTCTCAAACTAGACACTAATGTACTTGTCCTCTTGCTGTGAGGTGTGCACTGGGGCCTCCCATTCCTCTTTCTATTCTGGTTAGAGACAGTTTGCGCTGTTCTGTGAAGGGAGCAGTACACAGCGTTGTACGAGATCTTCAGTTCCTTGGCAATTTTTCGCATGGAATAGCCTTCATTTCCCAGAACAAGAATAGACTGACGAGTTTCCGAGGCTGTCATCGAACCCACAAATTCTGATGCTCCAGATATACAACTAGTCTAAAGATGGCCAGTTTAATTGCTTCTTTAATCAGAATAACAGTTTTCAGCTGTGCTAACATAATTGCAAAAGGGTTTTCTATTGATCAATTAGCCTTTTAAAATGAGAAACTTGGATTAGCTAACACAACGTGCCATTGGAACACAGGAGTGATGGTTGCTGATAATGGGCCTCTGCACGCCTATGTAGATATTCCATTAAAAATCTGCCATTTCCAGCTACAATAGTCATTGACAACATTAACAATGTCTACACTGTAATAGTGATATTTTGTAGATTATTTAAATAAAAAAATAAAACATGAAAGTTAGAGGAATAAAGGGAAAAAGGCCATTCTTGAACATGAGGTGAAACATTCTTACTAATCTGTTAGGGAACCAGTTCAGATTTAAGTAAAACGTTTGTATGATTGAAGCCATTAGTGAGAGGCTTTAATATTTAATATTTTCTGCCCTCCAAATTCATATTCATTATTTAAATAGGCCCGTCTAATTTTGTCTGGCTTGCAGTTCCAAATAAAATGTATTTTTTGCTCAAATAATTTAAAAACAAGTCGCTAGGTTTAGGCAAGGCCATAAGCAAATAGATAAACTGGGATATGACTTAAGAGTTAATCAGGGTGATTTTTCCACAAAAAGACAGGTATTTTCCAAGATCTTATCTATTTCTGCTAACTTTCTATTCAAATATATTGTAGTGAGATCATTTCTTTCTTTCGGAATACGAATGGGTTTATTGGGGAATGTCTTCCTCATTCAACACACACAGAATGTGTGACATCCCTCCATGAGAAATAAATTAGACGTTTGCGTGTGCTGAATTTAGATTTTCCCTTTCGTAATGTGTCAAATAGAGATTAGGCCTGATAAAGATGAATATTAATGAGGTTAGCTTCCCAGAACGTGCTTACATTTGAATATGAAGCATATACAGTGGCATTGAGAAGATGTAATATCAGGGTCATAATATAAGTAAGTATAGCAACCTTTCTCTCCACTGACCCTCTACGGAGACTCACGTTATTCACTGCCCCGTTGTGGCTGTCCATCGACAGTGCAGTCAAGGCTTGGATGCCCGATATACTCTGCTTCGTGACAAGGCAGTTTGGAGATGAGACTCAGAATGTGACACATTAATTCCGTTTTTTGTTGAATTCTTGTTCTTTGAATACTTAGTCGTGTTCTCAGAAAATAAATGTCTTGCTCTGTTAGTACAACATTGCAACTTCTGACAGTGTGTGAAAAGTGGAGTTTTCCCTTTCCAGTTTTCCAAAGACAGAGAGAGTGAGCCACATAACCACTCACAGACTCATGCACACTCACTCACACACACACACACACACACACACACACACACACACACACACACACACACACACACACACACACACACACACACACACACACACACACACACACACACACACACACACACACACACACACACACACACACACAGTAATACAAATAATAAATAGCCCAGGGTTGGATCGATGATTGATAAGTCAGTCAGAACATCCACAGCTTAACCCTGAAACTCAGCAGATCAGAATGGAATCTGGGCCCGTTTGCTCATATAAATCTCTCCATAAAGACTCATAGCTTCTCTCCATTACGGCCCTCTGTAGCTGCACAGCAATATGTCATGTGTGATGAGAAAAAAATCACACTTACTAGACACTCATTCAGTCATATTCTTCGAAGGGCCCTATCGGTAAAGACAAAAGATCAAGAGCTAAAAAACAAAGTCTCAAAGAGGTTGTTTGTGAAGTTCCTCAGTGCTTATACCAGTTCCAACAAACTTACTGAGTGGGTCTCACTCAGTCCACTATTGAGATCTCTTGTGTGATTAAAGCCAGATGAGTGCGTCAACTGAATCTCCTAGGATTCTGAGTGATCTAGTGACATCTGGTGGTCAAACTGGAATGTAACAACTAACCACCAAAAGCATACTACTGCTTTTATTTTTGAGGTTACAGGGTCAGGGTTGAAAAAGCTACCAAAATTTCGACCACAATAAATGAGCAAAGGTAAAATCGTGTGTGCTGGAGTTTAAAAAAAGGGTATTTTGCTTGTGGCCAGCAAGCATCAGTAAGTGTGTCCTTTGATTCAGAGCAAAACTGGACAGTCGGGAAGAGTTCATTTGAAGATAGCCCAGACGGTAATATAAAGGGTTCCAGATTATACCAGACAGAAGTCTCTATCCCTTAACACTATACCTGATATTATTTACACAACTGTTTTGCCAACAAATTCCCTGATTTCACGAACTGATACTGTAGGCCCAGGCTCTACTGGACGCATTGTCTCAACGTGATCCTGGTAATCTGATTCACTACCAGTGAATCAGATTACCAATTCACTTCCTCTTCTTAATGCAGCACTGCGCAGATCCACTAACCAGCTGAACAAAGCACTGTGCAAATCTCGGAGCTTTGTCGAGTCACTGCCATGAGTCATGATAGCCATATACACACACACACTCACAGGAACGCACACAAACACGCACATACGTACACACCACCTTGATAATCCAATAGTGTAGTGAAGCTCCTTGAATGAGGGGGCGACAGTCTGTCGTTCCGTCCGTGAGGCGCTCATCTGCAAGCCACGTGGGCTGATCACGAGCCCCACCTCCACACACACACACACACACAAACACACACTTTACTTCGATATGATGGTTATTTAAGCAATAAAGCCAGAGGAGGTGTGGTACATGGCCAATATACCACGGCTAAGGGATGTTTTTAGCCACCACGCAACACAGAATGCTTGAATACAGCCCTTAGCCATGGTATATTGACCATATATCACAAAGCCCCAAGGTGCTTTATTGCTATTATAAACTGCTTACCAATGTAATTAGAGTAGTAAAAATTTATGTTTTGTCATACCCATGGTATACGGTCTGATATACCACGGCTGTCAGCCAATCAGCATTCAGGGCTCGAACCACCCAGTTTATAATATATCAATATTTGCGCATAAAGGATTTTCCACTGGCAATTTCAACTACTTTTCAACGTCCATGGACGTCCAGTGTCGCTCGGTGCTCAATGGGCAAGAGGGCTGGTGAAAGTAAATGGAAAGGCATTTATCTGCAGAGAAAACATTGAGCTGAACTTAACAGTATGCCAGTGGAAGGAAGGACAGTAAAGCAGGTGACCCAACTGTGGTTTGTGACTACTATGAATTCTCATTGTATCCAATTCAGTTGCAGTCATTCTGTTACTGATTTTCAGGTAATTCTGTTACCAGACTTGGTAACAGAATGGCACATTTAATTCATTTATTATACAATGGGTGGGTCTAATCCTGAAAGCTGATTGGTTAAAACCGCATTCCAGCCGGTGTCTATTCCACAAGTTAACACAGGCAAATCTATGACGTTAAAATTCCAATTTACTCTGTTCCATCTGACTGTGCAATTCACTGTCTCATCAGCACCGCCAAGCAATTTATAAACTTGATCTCCACTATAAAATGCCTCTAGACATTATTTCTCATTTATTTTCGACTAACATTTCTATCGGTTCGGTTGCTAGAGACGCAACCCAGTCGTTCAGTCTTTTTATTCCATTGCCATACTGGCTGGCAACGTTCTTATCCCTTGCTTGATAGGTAGCTAACTTTGGCTAACTTACAGTCACTGTTACACCCTGATCTGTTTCACCTGTCTTTGTGATTGTCTCCACCCCATTCCAGGTGTTGCCCATCTTCCCCATTATCCCCTGTGTATTTATACCGGTGTTCTCTGTTTGTCTGTTGCCAGTTCATCTTGTTTGTCAAGTCAACCAGCGTTTTTGTATCAGCTCCTGCTCAGCAGATCAGCAACTCAGCAGATCAGAATGGAATCTGGGCCCGTTTGCTCATATAAATCTCTCCATAAAGACTCATAGCTTCTCTCCATTACGGCCCTCTGTAGCTGCACAGCAATATGTCATGTGTGATGAGAAAAAAATCACACTTACTAGACACACTCATTCAGTCATATTCTTCAAAGGGCCCTATCGGTAAAGACAAAAGATCAAGAGCTAAAAAACAAAGTCTCAAAGAGGTTGTTTGTGAAGTTCCTCAGTGCTTATACCAGTTCCAACAAACTTATATTCTCTTTTCGCATCCTCCTGGTTTTGACCCTTGCCTGTCCTGACCCTAAGCCTGACCACTCTGCCTGCCCCTGCCTGCCATCCTGCACCTTTGCCCCTGTTGCTATAATAAACATTGTTACTTCGACACGGTCTGCATCTGGGTCTTATCTTATCCTGATAGTCACGTCAAAAAGTGCAGCCAGAACAACAGCAAAGTAGCTGCATTTGCATTTGTTTAAGCTGTTTACTTATTTATTTATTTGGACACATCGATAACAATAAGCTAATGAGGCGTGATTTAACATGGAATAGAAAATGTGGTCACTCGTCAGGACACTGTTGATCAGAGGAACTAGCCAACAACACAGCTAACACAATCACTTCAAACTGAATCTGGAAAGACTGTAAACTAGCAGCAATTCTTTTTTTTACCTTTTAAAATTGACATTACTTGTATAGATCCATAAAAATGATGCCAAATGATTTATGATTTTGACTGGTTGAGAAACACTGCCTGTCTATCTCCATCCCAACTGAGTTCGAATTTGAATATTGAAACAATGTTGCAAATATCGGAGAGAAAGACAGCAAGGTTTATACAAATCTCCGGTGTTGAAAACAAAATGTTAGTCTTAAAGAAATGTGAGATAATGCCTAGATGCTTTTTATAATGGAGATCAAGTTTGTAAAGGTTTATTAAATGCCTGGCTGGGCTAATGAGACAGTGGATTGCGCTGTCAAATGGATAATTTATTTTTGTATAATTTGTATAAATTGTATAATTTAGAACAAATCATGCTTTTTTCATCAATATCATGCTAATTATTACATGGAAAAGGCTCGCCAGCGACCTCTGGAGGTGGCGTAGGTGTCGTCACAAGTTTATGTTACAATAAAAGGTCTAGCCGAAGGTATTTTCTCAAAACCTCTAGATAATCTCTCGTAGTGATAATAAAGTATAATATTGTTATGGTAATTCCTGCAACATCTGCAAAAAAACAAGAACTGCTTCTGCTTGACCAGAATAAAGCTCTAGTGTGGAGATGGCGTCACAGCCAGCTAGAATATTCACAACACAACACCAGCTGCCTGAACAATTACCCAGCTGTTTGTCAGTCATGTCCCTGATCATTGGTCTGGATAAGAGTGACTACAATGTAAAATGTAGGAACATTTTTAGCCACTGTTGCTTAAATTAGGGCTAGGCCCCTTTTCCCTCCATTTCCGCCTGGATGACATGCCCAAAGAAAACTGCCTGTAGCTCAAGCCCTGTAGCCAGGATATGCAAGTTTGTAGAAATTTTAAAAAATAATGTAGGAGAATATAACACAATAGATATGGTAGGAGAAAATCCAACCAGATTTTTTTGAGAGAGACCATCCTATTAGAAATGCAATAGTAAGGTCATATTGAAAATTAGCTCCCTTCCACAGGGAGCCAGGGGTCGATGTTCAAGGTTTCAGTCAGTTAACTTCAAAACGAATAAGTAATATCAGTTTTAGTACAGGGACACAGTCTTATAAATTTGTGTTTGCGCGCGGCATGAAGACAGTACGTACCTCCTAAAATCGGTTTCCTATTGAACATCTTTCTGTAAGAAATATTATATTTTGATTACATTTTAGGGTGTCTGAGGAGTAAGTAAAAACATATTTTGACTTGTTGAAACAAAGTTTAGGTGTAGATTTTCGGATTCCTTTCTCTGCATGTTGAACGAGTGGATTGCTCAAAACGATGGTGCCAACTAAACTGACTTTTTGGGATATAAAGATTTTATCTAACAAACTACATGTTATGGCCGGGACCCTTTGGATGACAAATCAGAAGAAGATTTTCAAAAAGCAAGTGAATATTTAATCGTTATTTGTGAATGTATGAAACCTGTGCCGGTGGAAAAATATTTTGATGTGGGACGCCGTCCTCAAACAATCACATGGCATGTTTTCGCTGTAATAGCTACTGTAAATCGGACAGTGCAGTTAGATTACCAATAATTTAAGCTTTCAGCTGATATAAGACACTTATATGCACCTAAATGTTTTAATATCCATCATTTTTATGATTAGTTATTTGAATTGCGTGCCCTCCAGTTTCACCGGAAGTTGTCCACCCCACCGGGACACCTATCCCTATTAACAATGAAAGAGGACCTAAAGATTCATCTTTATTGTTCAAACCAACACGTCTGTGGTATAGCCTTCTGTTCATGCAGGGAGAACAGTGATGTAGCAACATTATTATTTTCCCTTTGGAATTTCACTCACCCATAATGCCAGGAGGTCAACCATAAACCCCTTGTATAAATCTACTACTGTACTATAGCTAACTTCTATAACAAACCTCAAACACCATTCCTAACTTACATAGGAGCTACAAGCAACTGACAACTCCTCTCCATCACACACTGTTTCAGGCATTCTTCTCTCATTCATTCCACTCCGTACCGGTTCTCTTGGTGACTTCGTACCATTCTTTGGGAGACAGCAGACATTGACATTCATTTCAGGTGAATCTCAGCTAACACTGACCCAGTCAAGGGTGTATGCCCAAAACCCTAGCATGTTTGCTCTGACCTTAGCATGACTTTAGTGTACTCGGATCTACCCTATTCTCCGTCATAGCATTTACAGCCCTGAGCAGAAATATGAAATATAAAACAATAATACTGAAGAAGCTTATACTTTACATTCAGCAATCATTATGAGTGAGTTGACTGGGTTGATTCTGACTTTCATTACTTGTCTGTCAGAAGTAAGAAGAGCTTGATTTGATTTGGGCTCATTTAGCAGACAACACAAGTCCTGAATCATTTATTTCATAATTTAATTATTTTCATCATCAATATCATATCACCTTCGGCAATCTGGTATTGCATCGTTATTTCCTTATACTTTCTCATAGTACTACAGCCTCATATTTCATATGTCTGATAAAAACATCTAGCAGAAGTAGAGAAACTCATCCAGGCTTCCGTTTGAAACCAAGATAGATTAAAATCAAATCAAATCAAATTGACATGCTTACTTATGAGCCCCTAACTGACAGTGCAGTTTAAGAAAATACGGATAAGAATAAGAGATAAAAGTAACAAGTAATTAAAGAGGAGCAGTAAAAATAACAATATATACAAGGGGGTGCCGGTACAGAGTCAATGTGCGGGGGCACCGGTTAGTATAGGTAGAGTTAATTAAATAGTTAATTAAAGTGACTATGCATAGATGACAACAAAGAGTGGCAGCGGTGGGGGGGCGGCGGCAATGTGAATAGTCTGGGTAGCCATTTTACTAGTGAATAGTCTGGGTAGCCATTTTCAGCAGCCTTATGGCTTGGGGGTAAAAGCTGTTTAGAAGCCTCTTGGACCTAGACTTGGTGCTCCGGTACCGCTTGCCATGTGGTAGCAGAGAGACCAGTCTATGACTAGGGTGGCTGGAGTAATTGACCATTTTCAGGGCCTTCCTCTGACAACGCCTGGTATAGAGGTCCTGGATGGCAGGAAGCTTGACCCCAGTGATGTACTGGGCCATTCACACTACCCTCTGTAGTGCCTTGCGGTCGGAGGCCGAGCAGTTGCCATACCAGACAGTGATGCAACCAGTCAGGCTCTCGATGGTGCAGCTGCAGAACCTTTTGAGGATCTGAGGACCCATGCCAAATCTTTTCAGTCTCCTGAGGGGGAATAGGTTTTGTCTTACCCTCTTCACGACTGTCATGGTGTGCTTGGACCATGTTAGTTTGTTGGTGATGTGGACACCAAGGAACTTGAAGCTCTCAACCTGCTCCACTGCAATCATCTCCTTTGTCTTGATCACGATGGGGGAGAGGTTGTTGTCCTGGTACCACATGGTCAGGTCTCTGACCTCCTCCCTATAGGCTGTATCGTTGTTCTTGGTGATCAGGCCTACCACTGTCATGTCAACGGCAAATTTAAAGATTGTGTTGGAGTCGTACCTGGCCGTGCTGTCATGAGTGAACAGGGAGTACAGGAGGGGGCTAGGCACGCACCCCTGAGGGGCCACTGTGTTGAGGATCAGCGTGGCGGACATGTTGTAACCTAGCCTTACCACCTGGGGGCGGCCCATCAGGAAGTCCAGGATCCAGTTGCAGAGGAAGGTGTTTAGTCCCAGGGTCCTTAGCTAACTGAGCTTTGAGTGCACTATGGTGTTGAACGCTGAGCTGTAGTCAATAAATAGTAAATCAAATCAAATCAAATGTTATTTGTCACATACACATGGTTAGCAGATGTTAATGCGAGTGTAGCGAAATGCTTGTGCTTCTAGTTCCGACAATGCAGTAATAACGAACAAGTAATCTAACTAACAATTCCAAAAAACGACTGTCTTATACACAGTGTAAGGGGATAAAGAATATGTACATAAGGATATATGAATGAGTGATGGTACAGAGCAGCATAGGCAAGATACAGTAGATGATATCGAGTACAGTATATACATATGAGATGAGTATGTAAACCAAGTGGCATAGTTAAAGTGGCTAGTGATACATGTATTACATAAGGATGCAGTCGATGATATAGAGTACAGTATATACATATGCATATGAGATGAATAATGTAGGGTAAGTAACATTATATAAGGTAGCATTGTTTAAAGTGGCTAGTGATCGTCGTCTCGTCGTCGTTGTTGGTAATCAAGCCTACCACTGTTGTGTCGTCCGCAAACTTGATGATTGAGTGCGTGGCCACGCAGTCGTGGGTGAACAGGGAGTACAGGAGAGGGCTCAGAACGCACCCTTGTGGGGCCCCAGTGTTGAGGATCAGCGGGGAGGAGATGTTGTTGCCTACCCTCACCACCTGGGGGCGGCCCGTCAGGAAGTCCAGTACCCAGTTGCACAGGGCGGGGTCGAGACCCAGGGTCTCGAGCTTGATGACGAGCTTGGAGGGTACTATGGTGTTGAATGCCGAGCTGTAGTCGATGAACAGCATTCTCACATAGGTATTCCTCTTGTCCAGATGGGTTAGGGCAGTGTGCAGTGTGGTTGAGATTGCATCGTCTGTGGACCTATTTGGGCGGTAAGCAAATTGGAGTGGGTCTAGGGTGTCAGGTAGGGTGGAGGTGATATGGTCCTTGACTAGTCTCTCAAAGCACTTCATGATGACGGATGTGAGTGCTACGGGGCGGTAGTCGTTTAGCTCAGTTACCTTAGCTTCCTTGGGAACAGGAACAATGGTGGCCCTCTTGAAGCATGTGGGAACAGCAGACTGGTATAGGGATTGATTGAATATGTCCGTAAACACACCGGCCAGCTGGTCTGCACATGTTCTGAGGGCGCGGCTGGTGATGCCGTCTGGGCCTGCAGCCTTGCGAGGGTTAACACGTTTAAATGTCTTACTCACCTCGGCTGCAGTGAAGGAGAGACCGCATGTTTTCGTTGCAGGCCGTGTCAGTGGCACTGTATTGTCCTCAAAGCGGGCAAAAAAGTTATTTAGTCTGCCTGGGAGCAAGACATCCTGGTCCGTGACTGGGCTGGATTTCTTCCTGTAGTCCGTGATTGACTGTAGACCCTGCCACATGCCTCTTGTGTCTGAGCCGTTGAATTGAGATTCTACTTTGTCTCTGTACTGGCGCTTAGCTTGTTTGATAGCCTTGCGGAGGGAATAGCTGCACTGTTTGTATTCAGTCATGTTACCAGACACCTTGCCCTGATTAAATGCAGTGGTTCGCGCTTTCAGTTTCACACGAATGCTGCCATCAATCCACGGTTTCTGGTTAGGGAATGTTTTAATCGTTGCTATGGGAACGACATCTTCAACGCACGTTCTAATGAACTCGCACACCGAATCAACGTATTCGTCAATGTTGTTGTCTGACGCAATACGAAACATCTCCCAGTCCACGTGATGGAAGCAGTCTTGGAGTGTGGAGTCAGTTTGGTCGGACCAGCGTTGGACAGACCTCAGCGTGGGAGACTCTTGTTTTAGTTTCTGTCTGTAGGCAGGGATCAACAAAATGGAGTTGTGGTCAGCTTTTCCAAAAGGGGGGCGGGGCAGGGCCTTATATGCTCCTATGTAGTATTCTCACATAGGAGTTCCTTCTGTCCAGGTGAGAAAGGGCAGTGTGGAGTGTAATAGAGACTGCATCATCTGTGGATCTGTTGGGGTGGAATGCAAATTGGAGTGGGTCTAGGGTTTCTGAGATGATGGTGTTGATGACCAGCCTTTCAAAGCACTTCATGGCTACAGACGTGAGTGCTACATGTGGGTAGTCATTTATGCAGGTTACCTTAGTGTTCTTGGGCACAGGCGCTATGGTGGTCTGCTTAAAACATGTTGATATTACAGACTCGGACAGGGAGAGGTTGTATATTTCAGTGAAGGCACTTGCTAGTTGGTCAGCGCATGCTCGCAGTACACATCCTGGTAATCTGTCTGGCCCTGCGGCCTTTTGAATGTTGACCTGTCTAAAGGTCTTACTCACATCGGCTGTGGAGAGCGTGATCACACAGTCTTCCGGTACAGCTGGTGCTCTCGTGCATGTTTCAGTGTTTTTTGCCTCGAAGCGAGCGTAGAAGTAGTTTAGCTCATCCGGTAGGCTCGTGTCACTGGGCAGCTCCCGGCTGTGCTTCCCTTTGTAGTCTGTAATGGTTTATAGACCCTGTCACATCCAACGAGCGTCAGAGTCGTACCACACCGGCTCTATCTCAGTCCTATATTGACGCTTTGCCTGTTTGATGGTTAGTCGGAGGGCATAGTGAGATTTCTTATAAGCTTCCGGTTTAGAGTCCCGCTCCTTGAAAGCAGCAGCTCTAGCCTTTAACTCAGTGCAGATGCTGCCTGTAATCCATAGTTTCAGGTTGGGGTATGACGGTCACTGTGGGGATGATGTCATCGATGCACTTATTGATGAAGCCAATGACAGATGTGGTGTATTCCTCAATGCCATCAGAAGAATCCCGGAACATGTTCCAGTCTGTGATAGCAAAACAGTCCTGTAGCTTATCATCTGCTTCATCTGACCATTTTTTTATTGATCTAGTCACTGGTGCTTCCTTGTTTAAATTTTGCTTGTAAGCAGGAATCAGGAGGATAACATTTTGGTCAGATTTGCCAAATGGAGGGCGAGCTCTGTATGCATCTCTATGTGTGGAGTTATTTTCCCTCTGGTTGCACATTTAACATGTTGATAGAAATGAGGTAAAACAGATTTAAGTCCTCGGCTACTAGGAGAGCCACCTCTGGTTGAGCGTTTTCTTGCTTGCTTATGGCGGAATACAGCTCATTCAATGCTATATTGGGGCCAGCCTCTGACTGTGATGGTATGTAAAACAGCTACAAAGAATATAGATGAAAACTCTCTCGGTAGGTAATGTGGTCTGCAGCTTACCATGGGAAACTCTACCTCAGGCGAGCAATGGCTCGAGACTTCCTTAGATATCGTGCACCCGCTGTTGTTTACAAAAATACATTGACCGCTGCCCCTTGTCTTACCAGACGCCGCTGTTCTATCCTGCCGGTACATCGTATAACCAGCCAGCTGTATGTTGATACTGTCGTCGTTCACCCACAACTCCGTGAAGCATAAGATGTTAGTTTTTAATGTCCGGTTGGTAGTTTAATCTTCCCAATAACTCGTCGATTTTATTGTCCAAAGATTGCATGTTTGTGAGCAGAATTGAGGGGAGTTGGGTTTTATTCAATCGCCTCCTACTCCTCAGAAGGCAGCCTGCCCTCCGCCCTCTTTTTCTCCGCCTCCTCTTCATGCAAATCGCTGGGGTCGGGGCCTGTACCCGGGGGAGCCGTACATCTTCCGCCTCGGGCTCGTCAAGAGTTGTGAAAGAAGAAAAAGGATTCTGCTAGTCCGTGGTGAGTAATCGCAGTCCTGATGTCTAGAATTTATTTTCGGTCATAAGAGATGGTAACGGCAACATGATGTACAAAAATAAATAAAAAAAGTTACAAAAAACACAGATAAACAAACAAAAAAAACACAATCGGTTGGGGGCACGTAAAACGTCTGCCTTCTGCTCCGGCGTCATTTTCTATTCAATAATTTATTAGTGTATACTCATTAGTATAAGGGGATGTCCATGTAAAAGGCCCCATGAGGACTATCATTTTGTGTCAAATTAAAGCTGAGTCTTATGTTTTTGAAAAATTAAGGTATTTTTTCAACCATTTTCCATTCAAAAAATGTGGAATAAGCAAAGCCTTTGATTTCTGGTCAAACAGATAGAAAAGGGGTCTTAGAAACATCTAGCAGAAATGGTCTTAAAAGGTTTTATAAATACATCAAAACACAATAAAGTAAAGACCCCTACCAACTAATATCAACATTTTATATTTTGTTTTGCATAAATGATTTGCCTTCTGTAAGAAATATTGCCTAGTGTCTTGTCATTCTGTTACCAAAAACCCACGTACAGTATCTTTAAGAGATTTTCTTATTTCTCTTCCTCATGAGGGGGGAGGATAATGAAAGTTCACGGAATCATTTTGGACCTGTTTCCTCCAGCATCTTCACAAGGTCCTTTGCTGTTGTTCTGGGATTGATTTGCACTTTTCACACCAAAGTACGTTAATCTTTAGGAGACAGAATGTGTCTCCTTCCTGAGCGGTATGACGGCTATGTGGTCCCATTGTGTTTATACTTGCGTACTATTGTTTGAACAGATGAACGTGGTATGTTCAGGCCTTTGGAAATTGCTCCCAAGGATGAACCAGACTTGTGGAGGTCTACCATTTTTTTCTGAGGTCTTGGCTGATTTCTTTTGATTTTCCCATGATGTCAAGCAAAGAGGCACTGAGTTTGAAGGTAAGCCTTGAAATACATCCACAGGTACACCTCCAATTGACTCATATTATGTCAATTAGCCTATCATAAGCTTCTAAAGCCATGACATAATTTTATGGAATTTTCCAAGCTGTTTAAAGGCACAGTCAATTTAGTGTATGTAAACTTCTGACTAGAGGTCGACCGATTATGATTTTTCAACGCCGATGCCGATTATTGGAGGTCCAAAAAAGCCGGTGCCGATTAATCGGCCGATTTTTAAAGATGCACAAAAGTGCTGTTTGAAAGAATGTTTACGCGCCTGCTGCTGCCTACCACTGCTCAGTCAGATACTTAGATACAGTCAGATTATATGCAAATGCAGGACACGCTAGATAATATCATCAACCATGTGTAGTTAACTAGTGATTATGATTGATTGTTTTTTATAAGATACATTTAATGCTAGCTAGCAACTTACCTTGGCTTACTGCATTCGCGTAACAGGCAGTCTCCTTGTGGAGTGCAACGAGAGAGAGGCAGATCATTATTGTGTTGGACTAGTTAACTGTAAGGTTGCAGGTTGGATCCCCTGAGCTGACAATGTGAAAATCTGTCGTTCTGCCCCTGAACTAGGCAGTTAACCCACCGTTCCTAGGCCGACATTGAAAATAAGAATATGTTCTTAATTAACTGACTTGCCTAGTTAAATAAAGGTATATATAAAAAAAAAATTGTCGCCCAAAAATACCGATTTCAGATTGTTATGAAATCGGCCCTAAGTAATCGTCCATTCCGATTAATCGGTCGACCTCTTCTTCTGACCCACTGGAATTGTGATACAGTGAAATATAAGTGAAATAATCTGTCTGTAAACAATTGTTGGAAAAATGACTTGTGTCATGCACAAATAAGTTGTCCTAACCGACTTGCCAAAACTATAGTTTGTTGACAAGAAATTTGTGGAGTGGTTGAAAAACTAGCTAAGTGTATGTAAACTTCCGACTTCAACTGTATGTGTTGCTTTTGCATATACTGTATTTGTTCATTGGTTTTGCAATATGCTGCCATTGATTGAAAGAGTAAGAACAGGATGTCCAACCCAAAATATAAACTTGTTTTACTCCATTGTTTGTAAACAATATAATTGTAAAGAAAAAAAAAATGCTGGTTGCACAAATAATGATTACTAAATGTTACATGAAAGATTAATATAAGAACCTAATGGAAAACCTTTTGTTAATATGTATTGGCTAAACTTCACTTAATGGTGAGGTATGGAATAATAAAAATGTATATTTTGTCCTGCTGGACATTCAAAATGTGAAATATGAGTAGGTATGATGATTTGAGTCATGCTTCTTCAGTAGTGGAATAGAAAGACAAATAGCACTTGAATTATTGAAAATAAATACTGTGTGTAAATACCAGAGTGATGTATGAATGTTAATTTAAAAAAAATCATAAACCAATTTGTTATACTGCATCCATGTGTATAGGCTGCAAGTACATTGAAATTAAGTTGATTTGAATACCCATTTTAAACTTTCTCATTCCACTAACACTGAACATAGATTGGATATGGGGCATAGTTGTGTTTTCAACATTTTCCTAGGTGGGTTTCCTGTGTTTGGTCCAGACTTTGTTCTTACCTGCAGGGAAAGCACCATTGTAGGTATGGAATGGGACCGAGACCACCCTTTTTGAGCGATCCATGTGTTTTTTTTTTATTGCGCTCCCGAGTGCGGATAGTGTTCACACCAGTCCAAACGAACTGACCTAGGGGGGAAAATGCGCCAGTGTTTGGAAAACCCATTCCAAACCAATTTGGTGTGAAATACCCCTCGTTTTCTGGTTAGGTTATTCCACTGCAGTTGACACAGAGGCATAGTCCCTACTGTAATTGGAAGTTCTATTCTTATACACAAATGCGATCATTTGGACATGTCTGAGAAGGGCACGTGGGAGATAGAATGTGAAATAGAATGAACTGAAAATGCTTTGTCAGACAGAAAAGGAGACTGACTAGGCCACTCCAAAGAGGATGTATGTGTCAGCTGACTGCACTTACCCTATTTCGAGGGTATGAGCAAGGAGCACTTCAGAGGGCAAGCAAACGTTGGATTTGAAGTGACTAGTTTACAAGTAGGCGACTCCTTACATGATTTTGTAGTGTATTCCTGGATAACAACGAGCCTACCTTTGACCTACTGCCTGACGTGCTGCTAATCGTTTAAACTGATCACAGCGCGATGGCTGTGCAACCAAATCCAGAAAACAACCGGTTTGTCACATGACTGTGCTCATCATGAGTTTGTTTCCGCGTCTGAATGAAAGAGAGAGACTCATATCTGAACTGTTGCGTTCCGCAAAAAGCGCCGCGGTGCCAAGGTGATATTCCGGGCAAGGGGACCCGCACATTACCATCGCTCGGACACGCTGCGGCAAGAACATGCTCACACGGATGAAATCAGCTGTGGCAAATTTTATGGGAGGTATGATGACTGGCAGTTCAAACGTTGACCATTTCGGTGGCTCCGATTTACCGCTGAAATATCCGTACACAAGACCGGAGTTTCTGGGACTGTCACCGGATGAAATCGAGTGCTCGGCGGATCATATTTCTCGGCCGATCCTCATTCTGAAAGAGACGAAGAGGCTGCCATGGGCCACTGGTTATGCAGAGTAAGTATGCGTCCATCTTTAAGTCGTAGCAAGCTATAGTGTCAGCAGCGTTTAAAGCGGTAGGTTTAGCACGCTCCCTGGACCAGAGTCAGAAGCATAAACAATAATTATTGTGCGCCATTTATTTCCATGTGAATAGGCTATTCTAGGGATGGGCAACTCTCGTCCTCGGGGGCCCTGATTGTTGTCACACTTTTGCCTCAACCCCAGTTAAAACACCTGATTCCAATTATCAACTAATCATCAGTTTAGAACGTAATTACTTTTAATCAGCTGTTTTCTAGGGATGGGGGAAAAGGTGACAGCTCCCCGGCCCCCGAGGACTGAAGTTGCCCATCCCTGGGCTATACGGTCTGTCAGCATAGCCTCTAATTAAATTAAATTAAATTCAACTCAAGGGGGTTTATTGGAATGGGAAACATATGTTAACATTGCCAAAGCAAGTGAAGTAGATAATATACAAAAGTGAAATAAACAATAAAAATGAACAGTAAATATATATCTCACTAGTGGGTGCAAACGTTGCCCCTTGATGTATGAAATGCAAACAGAGATGAACACGGTTTCTATTTAGGCTACTAAATGACATTTGCATGGACATGTTGTTGTGACACAACAACAACAACAACAACAGAAAGATGCTTTAGTATCCTATAGCATTTACCCATACCATACTTGCTGTCTGCTACACCACCTAGCCCTACAATATACTGTTGCATGCCATTGTGCATCATGGCTAAAATATTATGACAGATATAGTGCAACTAGTTGTAGTTTCAGTACCATGAGTTAGGCCTACATGTGAGCTATAATGGCATTCAGTAGTTGCTTTGCGATGCTATACATTGTTGTGTCTGTCAGGGGATGATGGATTATCACTTCCCTTTACAGTTTCATTATTTATGCATGCCCCATTTCGAGTGCACAGGCAGATTCATGGTTTTGTGGATAGTTAGAGGACATGGGTTTATAAAAACTTTTCTTTGCACACATTGTTAAACCACACTGTAAAAGCAACAGTTACTGCTGCAGGTTGCCTTATGAAAAAGCTAACTTGTTCAGTGCTTCAATGAAGAGAGTAGTCTGTGCTGCTATATACATTTTTTTTTTAAATGAAACAAATCCTGAATGTTTTTTTGCTATTTCAGATGCCAATGAAATGCTAATTGTGTGGAGGAGAAGGCATGGAGAATAACTTGAAACGCACATTATAACCATGTCATTCTTCTGAAGCAGTTCTATTTTTACATTGATTGGTGAAGGACACAGCATTTTCAGACCCACCTAAATGAGACATTATGTGTTCACAGAGAGACACAGGTGTGGATTGTACCAAGATGGGAAGTGGAAAAATGACTGAAGTCTGTTCTGTTCCCTGTCAGCCATTAAATACTTGTTTATTTTCCTCAAGCTTAATCTGTCCATCGATCCTCCTGAGTTTTCAGTTTCTTAGTCATTTCTCAGCTCTGGTAGAATGACATATCACATTGTGATAATAGGATACATTTAGCAATTTGCAATACAAGTATACAGTGTGCAGGAAGAAGCGCTCTCGCTCTGCGTCTGTTACAACTTTAACTCCTGTGTCCTGACGATGAACCCAATTTAGATGTGCAAATGTTTCTCCATCTCCAGTTGGATACTGGCACAAATTCACCTCAATGAGCATAACATTTTCTCCCAGTGCAGCAAAGTACAAGATACTGCCTAACATTTGACATTTGAGTAATTTAGCAGACACACTTAACCTTAATTGCTATGAAGAAGTGCCTTGCTCGAGGGCACACCGACAAATTTGTCACCTAATCGGCTCGGGGATTCGAACCAGTGACCTTTCGGATCTGCCGCACAGTGGTGATGTTGAAGGTGGTCATGGTTTGAACTTCAAAGTAAAAAAAGGTTTTATATTGGGGCTGCTGTGTTCCTCCTAAACAAACACTAAAACACCTTCCAGTCTGCATCCCTCGACTGTTGAATGTTAACGGTGATATATCTGTGCATTCCCTCAGGCTTCCATCACAAGAATGAAAAAAGGACTAGCAGCCTATATTTGGACAACCATTCAGCACCTACTCAGCATGCATGCAGCACAGCACTAGACTCTGAAAATAAAAGCAATCTAGTCCGTGTGAGGCTATGGCTGACATGCTTCTCCCAGCTGTCTGTGTAGGGATGGCACTGCTGTGGATTTGTCAACAGCTGGTTGACCAGCAGGCTCTGTTGTTGGGGTGAGATCTGTCCCCTCCCTCCCCTCTCAGCCAGCAGCCAGGCCCATATTAAGATGATGTGATCTCCACTGAGAACCGTGTCCCGTGCCAAGGAATCGCCCTCTTAACTGTGATATAACATAGTCAGAGGCTGCGTTATAAGAGCTGGACTCGAGCTGTTGTATTTCACAGATTGGCGGTGGGTGGCGGAAGAATAGACGTGGCACTACAACAATCCTTCCCTGACCTGGCCGCTTTGCACACTTTCTACCGGTCTGCTGTCCGGCCCTGTGAGCGCCAACATTTCAGAAGGGCAGAGAGTCCTGCTCTCTCTATGTCCCCACCTCTCTTTCTCTTACTCATGCTCCCCTCCGTAGGCCTACGAGACTACATGAAGTCTACCCGCCCCCTTTTTATATGACTGTCTATCCTGTCGCCATGGCTCTCTCTGCCCCTCCCCCTTCCTGGCCTGCAGCTACATAGTACTCATGAACTGAGTGGAAGAGGATCAATACATCAGTCAATGTGTGTCTGTGTAGAATGAACACTGCTAATGTGATGACTGGAGGGTGGCAGACAGGCATATCTTAGTGAATGTCACAGAGAAGTACACACTTGGACAGTGGGCAATCACATGATGTAGTAGCACGTGTTTTGTCTTTTTATCTTGTAAGGGTGCCAGTAACAGGGTAACTTAGATGGCCACAAGGAAATGAGTGGTTTCAGTTCATATTGTCGACCACACACAGGAACTGGATCAGTGTCATATGTTCTCTTCTCCTAATATGATGATTTGAATATGATCACTGACAACATAATCCTGAGAACGTAATCAGAATGTAAGAGATGGAACTTGACAACAGAAACAATGGAAAGGCCATGGAAACGCGTGTGGGAAAGATCCCGAATCGCCTCATTGCCCCCAGCAAAATGTGCTTACGTTTAGGCTTTTGTTTGTGTATTACACACTATGTTGAGGCGAATACCGGGAGTGTAATGCTTTTATGGATGTCAATCCCAGTTCATGTCATCATCACCAATCAACTGCATTACAGTTAAATGACTTCTACCACCACCATTTTCTCTATGCTACCAGCTTATATGAACTGGAGTTAGCAATTAGCAGTTGTTTCTTCTAAACCTGAAAAGGGACCACTTCTAAATCAGAGATGCGAAACTTCAGTCCTCAGGGGCCTGATTGCTGTCACACTTTTGCCTTAGCTAACACACCTGACTCGAATAATCAACCAATCAAGTTCTTCAGTTTAGAAAGCAATTAGTTTAATCAGCTGTGTTTGCTAGAGATGTTGAAAAATTGACACCCCCGGCCCCCGAGGACTGGAGTGTTCTAAATCCGTGTTCTAAATCTTATACATTGAAAAACAACCAAATTGATCAAAATCTGACTTTATTAATTAGATTGTGGACCTGTTACAATACATCAATCATGATGGATTTGACAAATATCCACTTTGTTAGATCAGATTTGTTGAATGTGCACCAATCCAGCATATGCTTGAGCGGTATACCGTGTATACTATAAATGGCCACGGGATGGTTTTTCAATACTAACTATTTCTTTGAAGTTTTTCAATAAATGTTCATATTTGTAGAGAGCAGGTGAGTATTGATGTTTTTATATTGAAAGTAAACATTTTTATGACATTTTTATTTATATAGAGTGATCAGAGGTGTGGCAACCACAGTTTTTTACATCACAGAAAATATATTAGTGCAACACATTCGGCAGAAAATAGCTTCATTTTCATCAGATGACAGCTGAAGTGCAACGCTATTTAGCTGGCAGCCACAAGTAAATGAGCTTACAATGAACAGCAAGGTATTTGTTGCAAAAACGATGCATGGCAATCATTAGGAACACTTAACTATTGAGTTGCATCGTCAGAAAAGCCTAAATTCGTCAGGGCATGGACTCTACAAGATGTCAAGCATTTCACAGGTATGCCGGCCCATGTTGACTCCAATGCTTCCCACAGTTCTGTCAAGTTGGCTGTATGTTCATTGGGTGGTGGCACATTCTTGATACACACAGGAAACTGTTGTGTGAAAACCCCAGAAAGGTTGCAGTTCTTGGCACAAACTGCCTGGTACCTACTACCATACACTGTTCAAAGGAAATTAAATATTTTGTCTTGCCCATTCACCCTCTGAATGGCACACATACACAATCCATGTTTCAATTGTCTCGAGGCTTAAAAATCCTTCTTTTCCTTCGTCTCCTCCCCTTCATCTACACTGATTTGAAGTAGATTTTAACAAGTGACATCAATAATGGATCATAACTTTTTCCTGAATTCACCTGGTCAGTCTGTCATGGAAAGAGAAGGTGTTTATCTTTAATTTAGAATCTGTAGAAACTCTGAAAATAGAAAGGACTTTTATGAAAAGGCACAGTGTAAAAATATATGGCAGCTAGAAATGGATGGTCTTCAGAGACCGGTGGGAGGGGTTGAGGGTAGCTCAAGGCTGGGACTAAAAACAAACAAAAGATAACTAATGTAAAATATACTGTCCGTGAAATGTATGTAGTATGTATAAGCTGGAAGAGGAAAGGGGGATACCTGGTCAGTTATACAACGGAATGCCTTTCGCATTTCACCCAACCCCTCTAGTTTACTCCAATTAGGGGATGGGTTTTAGTTTTAGGGGAAAATAATAGAGAAGGAGAATATATAAATGGGGGATTGGAAATGAGGCGGATGATTAAATAGATTGTGGCTTCTTATCAATCTGCAATATTAAAGCTGATCTACCCCCCCCAATTTTTTTAATACAAATTAGATATACATAATCACAATGACTGTGATTGCACAATAATGCACATTGGTTGTAGTATTCTACTGCCTAACTGTCACGGCCCGAGCATCACTGGCTACGTTCCCATATCCGCACTAGCGCACCACTTAGCAGTGGCTAATACATTGACTTGTTTCTAAGTGCTAGTGTGGATATTGGAACAGATCCACTGTCCCGTTATTAGGACCAAGCAAAAGGACACTGACGGTCCCAAATGCATTCGAATCTATTAAGGTCAGACAGAGCAAGTGGGGCCCAAATGTAGAGGAAGTGGAATGAGGTAACAAACCAAATGCAACAGTCGCATGCCAGGCATTGTCTGAGAAAGGCCTGAAAAATTACCAAAGACTCCAGCCACCCGAGATGTCAAATTGTATTAGTCACATGTGCCGAATACAACATGTGAAGAAGATGTTACAGTGAAATGCTTACTTACAAGCCTCTAACCAACAATGCAGTTTAAAAAATAGGAATAAGAAATAAAAGTAACAAGTAGTTTAAAGAGCAGCAATAAAATAACAATAGCGAGACTATATACAGGCGGTACCGGTACAGAGCCAATGTGCGGGGGCACCGGCCAGTCGAGGTAATTAATGTAATATGTACATGTAGGTAGAGTTATTAAAGTTGCTATTCTGTTATCTATGCATAGCCGTGGTGTAAAAGAAGGGAGGGGGAGCAATACAAATTGTCAGAGTAGCCATTTGATAAGATGTTCAGGAGTGTTATGGCTTGGGGGTAGAAGCTGTTTAGAAGCATCTTGGACCTAGCCTTGGCGCTCCGGTACCACTTGCCGTGTAGTAGCAGAGAGAACAGTCTATGACTAGGATGGCTGGGGTCTTTGACAATTTCTAGGGCCTTCCTCTGACACCACCTGGTATAGAGGTCCTGGATTGCAGGAGGCTTGGCTCTGGTGATGTATCGGGCCGTACGCACTACCTCTGTAGAGCCTTGCGGTCGGAGGCCGAGCCAGGCAGTGATGCTCTCCATGGTGCAGCTGTAGAACCTTTTGAGGATCTGAGGACCCATGCCAAATTTTTTCAGTCTCCTGAGGGGGAAAAGGTTTTGTCGTACCTTCTTCACGACTGCCTTGGTGTGATTGGTGTGAAAGGACACGGATCTTTCCAAATGCAGGTAGCCTGGTGGTTAGAGCTTTGGGCCAGTAACCAAAATGTTGCTGGATCGAATCCCCGAGCTGACAAGGTAAACATCTATCATTCTGCCACTGAACAAAGCAGTTAACCCACTCTTCCCCGGTAGGCTGTCATTGTATGCAAGAGTTTGTTCAAAACTGACTTGCCTAGTTAAATAAAAAATGTGTTTGTTTGTTGGTGATGTGGACACCAAGGAACTTAAAGCTTTCAATCTGCTCCACTACAGCCCTGTCAATGAGAATGGGGGCATGCTCGGTACTCCTTTTCCTGTTGTCCACAATCGTCTCCTTTGTCTTGATCACGTCGAGGGAGAGGTTGATGTCCTGGCACCACATGGATAGGTCTCTGACCTCCTCCCTATAGGCTCATCGGTCTCATCGTTGTTGGTGATCACTGTTGTTTCATCGGCAAACTTAATGATGGTGTTGGAGTCGTGCCTGCCCATGCAGTCATGAGTAAACAGGGAGTACAGGAGGGGACTGAGGACGCAGCCCCGAGGGGCCCCTGTGTTGAGGATCAGCGTGGCGGATGTGTTACCTACCCTTACCACCTGGCGGTGGCCCATCAAGAAGTCCAGGATCGAGTTGCAGAGGGAGGTGTTTAGTCCCAGGGTCCTTAGCTATTGATGAGCTTTTGAGGGAACTATTGTGTTGAACGCTGAGCTATAGTCAATGAATAAAATTCTCACATAGGTGTTCCTTTTATCCAGGTTGGAAAGGGCAGTGGGGAGTTCAATAGAGATTGCATCATCTGTGGATTTGTTAGGGTGGTATGCAAATGGGAGTGGGTCTAGGGTTTCTGGGATAATGGTGTTGTGAGCCATGGCCAGCCTTTCAAAGCACTTCATGGCTACAAATGTGAGTGCAATGGGTCGGTAGTCATTTAGGCAGGTTACCTTAGTGTTCGTGGGCACAGGCATTATTATATTATTATGGTGGTCTGCTTAAAATATGTTGTTATTAGACTCGTACAGGGAGAGGTTGAAAATGTCAGTGAAGACACTTGCCAGTTGGTCAGCGCATGCTTACAGTACACATCCTGGTAATCCGTCTGGCCTTGCGGCCTTGTGAATGTTGATCTGTTTAAAGGTCTTACTCACATCGACTGCGTAGAGCGTGATCACAAAATCCTCCGGAACAGCTGGTGCTCTCATGCATGTTTTAGTGTTATTTGCCTCGAAGTGAGCATATAAGTTGTTTAGACAGTCTGGTAGGCTCGTGTCACTGGGCATCTCTCGGCTGTGCTTGCCTTTTGTAGGCTGTAATGGTTTTACAGACCCTTCCACATCCAACGAGCGTCAGAGCTGGTGTAGTATGACTATCTTAGTCCTGTGTTGATGCTTTGCCTGTTTGATGGTTCGTCAGAGGGCATAGCGGGATTTCTTAAAAGCTTCCGGGTTAGAGTCCCTCTCCTTGAAAGCTGCAGCCTTTTAGCTCAGTGCGGATGTTGCCAGTAATCCATGGCAATGTTGCCAGTAATCCATGGCATTACCATCCAGTAATCCAGCGATATGTACGTATTGTCACTGTGGGGACGACGTCATCGATGCACTTATTGAAGAAGCCAATGACTGATGTGGTGTACTCCTCAATGCCATCATAAGAATCCTGGAACTTATTCCATTCTGTGCTAGCGAAACAGTCCTGAAGCTTAGGATCTGCTTCATCTGACCACTTTTTGTATTGGCCGAGTCACTGGTGCTTCCTGCTTTAATTTTTGCTTGTAAGCAGCTATCGGGAGGATAGAATTGTGGTCAGATTTGCCAAATGGAAGGCGAGGGAGAGTTTTGTACGCGTCTCTGTGTGTGGAGTAAAGGTGGTCGAGAGCTTTTTTTCCCCAATGGTTGCACATTTTAACATGCTGATAGAAATGTGTAAAAACAGATTTAAGTTTCCCTGCATTAAAGTCCCTGGCCACTACGAGCGCCACCTCTGGATGAGCATTTTCCTGTTTGCTTACGGCGGAATACAGCTCATTGAGTGAGTGCAGTCTTTAGTGCCAGCATCGGTCTGTGGTGGTATGTAGACAGCTACTAAAAATGCAGATGACTCTCTTGGTAGATAGTCTAACTCAGGCGAGCAAAACCTCGAGACTTCCTTAGATATCATGCACCAGCTGTTGTTTACATATGCATTGTCCACCACCCCTTGGCTTACCAGACTCCGCTGTTCTATCCTGCCGATACATCGTATAACCAGCCAGCTTATTCTATGTTGATAATGTCGTCGTTCAGCCAAGACTCCGTGAAGCATAAGATATTACAGTTTTGAATGTCCTTTTGGTAGTTTAATCTTCCTTGTAGGTCGTCGATTTTATTTCCCAATGATTACACGTTAGCTAGTAGAATGGAAGGAGGGGGATTCATTTGATCGCCTACGAATTCTCAGAAGGCAGCCCGACCTCATTTTTATCTTCTTCTCTTCGTCTTGAAGCAAATGACGGGGATTTGGGCCTGTTCGCGGGAAAAGAGTATGTCGTTCACGTCAGGCTCGTCAGGCTCGTCAGACTCGTTAAAGGAAAAAAAAAGCTTCTGCCAGTTTTTGGTGAGTAATCGCTGTCCAGAAGTTATTTTCGGTCATAAGAGATGGTAGCAGCAACCTAATGTTTAAAATAAGTTACAAACACCACACAAAAAAAAGCGAACATAAAAACACAATCGGTTAGGAGCTCGTAAAACGTCAGCCATCTTCTCTGGCGCCACCTAACAAGAGGCTGTTCTCCATGCTCCTGTCCGGCAGGCGGTACCGGTGCATAATGGCCAAGGCTCAGACCAACAGACACCTAAATAGTTTGTTTCCCCTGGCCATAAGGCTGTTAAATGGCTAACAACTATTGCTCTCCCACTCCTACAGTCTATCCACACTGACTGGCTCTACCTTACCCATCTACAGGTCTCTACCCACTCAGACACAACCTACACTGCTGCTAAAATTATTATTGGTTAGATGTATTCCTACCATTATGCTGCTGTCCAATGATTATTGATTGCCATTACCATTCATTATTAACTATTTATCCTGCTACTGGTCACTATTAAGCCTGTTTACATGTACGCTACTTGTCAAAAGGTTTTATGACACCTACTCATTCAAGCGTTTTTTTTCTTTATTTGTACTATTTTCTACATTGTAGAAAAGTAGTGAAGACATCAAAACTATGAAATAACACACATGGAATCATGTAGAAACCAAAACGTGTTTAACAAATAAAAATATATGGTGTGGTTGTGCTTTGCTTGTGACACTGTCTGTGATTTATTTAGGATTCAAGGCACACTTAACCAGCATAACTACCACAGCATTCTGCAGCGATACGCCATCCCATCTGGTTTGGACTTAGTGGGACTATCATTTGTTTTTCAACAGGACAGTGACCCAACACACCTCCAGGCTGTGTAAGGGCTATTTGAACAAGAAGGAGAGTGATGGAGTGCTGCATCAGATGACCTGGCCTCCACAATCCCTCGACCTCAACCCAATTGAGATGGTTTGGGATGAGTTGGACCGCAGAGTGAAGGGAAAGCAACCAACAAGTGCTCAGCATATGTGGGAACTCCTTCAAGACTGTTGGAAAAGCATTCCAGGTGAAGCTGGTTGAGAGAATGCCAAGTGTGCAAAGCTGTCAAGGCAAAGAATGGCAAGAATCTAAACTATTTTGATTTGTTAAACACTTTTTTTTGCTTACTACAATGATTCCATATGTGTTATTTAATAGTTTTGATGTCTTCACTATTATTCTACAATGTAGAAAATACTAAAAAATAAAGAAAATGCTTGATTAAGTAGGTGTTCTAAAACTTTGGACTGGTAGTGTATATATTATCATTTACTATATTACCATGAATATTTATATTTTCTTGTTACCAGTCTCTTTTCAGCCCTGTTTATTTGTATATCCTACTGCCAGTTTATTTGTATTGTTATGTATAAACCCACCTCAACCTCTCCAGTACCCCTGCACATTGCATAAAGAACTGGCACTGACCTGTTTATATACTTGCATTCTCATGTTTCTTTTAATCTTATTTTTATTATTATTATCTTTGCATTGTTGGGGAAAGAGCTCTTAATGTAAAAATGTCACTACTGTTTTACACCTGTTGTATCCTGTGCACGTGGCGAATAAACTTGAAACTCTTCATCTCTTAGGCCAGTGCATGGTTGCCCATTCCGCTCAGATCAGAGATTAAAGACTTCTGAACGCTCAAGTGTAACACTTGTTGTGGTCGGGGTTCCGACTCAGGCTCAGACAGTCTGGTTTCAAACACAAAGGTATCATTCATTACCGTATCTTCTCTATTCCTTTATGGGAAACTCTGCTGAGGTGGATGTCAGTGCAATGCCAAACATGTCTGTCTGACAATATGACAGTTTATGGTTAATCTGATTTTCAGACTAACGAAAGGTTAGGCCTGTTATTGCAAGTATCAGACCAGTGTCACTTTGATGAAGGTGTTGGGTGAGTTTCAATGTGGAACAGGTGTATGGTAATTTAGCAAACACTTAAACCCTACACTGTATATGGCCCATACAATAATTAAACCATTGAGTCAAGCTCTGCTCACCAATTTAGCTATTCTAACCTAGTATCATGGGCTCTAACAACCTGGTAACTTGCCCAGTATGGTTTAAAATGGCACTGAAATAAAGGAATTGGATAGCTAGGATATTTGTTTCAGAGGTAGGATTAATATTTTAAGCCTAGTCTCTTACTCCTATACTGTTTGGTGCTCTTCACCTTTTTAAATTGGTAGCGCACCAGTGCTTACCAATGAAAACAGTTAATTGGAGCACTATCACTTTACTACAGGTAGAGTGGGGCAAAAAAGTATTTAGTCAGCCACCAATTGTGCAAGTTCTCCCACTTAAAAAGATGAGAGAGGCCTGTAATTTTCATCATAGGCACACTTCAACTATGACAGACAAATTTAGAAGAAAAAAAAATCCAGAAAATCACATTGTAGGATTTTGAAATGAATTTATTTGCAAATTATGGTGGAAAATAAGTATTTGGTCACCTACAAACAAGCAAGATTTCTGGCTCTCACAGACCTGTAACTTCTTCTTTAAGAGGCTCCTCTGTCCTCCACTGGATTTTTTTTTCTAATTTTGTCTGTCATAGTTGAAGTGTACCTATGATGAAAATTACAGGCCTCTCCCATCTTTTTAAGTGGGAGAACTTGCACAATTGGTGGCTGACTAAATACTTTTTTGCCCCACTGTAAATCTATGGTAAATCTATGATTTGAGTCTATAGGGTCCTGGGAAATCACCCATTTTGTGAAAGCCTTACAAGGAGATCAATTATCAGTGATCTGACTGTGTGAATTTCAGCTTCTCTTCCTGCCAATGTCCTGTTCTCTCCAGTGTGTCTGTACTCCGCTGGAGACTAGAGAGTGGAACCCTGCTTTGTCTCTCCTATCAGTCAGTTCCTTATAACAAACCCTCAAAGTACAGATTATGTAACAACTAATGTACATACCGTGGCATGAATGTTTTCATTTCCATTTGCAATGGCAGCCGAGGCTAGTGCATGTGAAAAATAAATGTTCATATTTTGCGACACTGGAGTCTAGACTGAACAAAAGCAGACAAAATGTATCCATAAGTTCAGATTTCCCTGCGGCCCAGTCCTTCATGTACGAGGGAAATTATTTGACCAGGTCTTGTATATGTACAATTCATTTGGAAAGTATTTTCCACATTTTGTTATGTTACAGCCTTATTCTAAAATGGATTTAAAAAACATTTTTTTCATCAATCTACACGCAATACCCCATAATGACAAAACGAAAAAAGGTTTTTAGAAATGTTTGCAAATTCATTAAAAATAAAAAAACAAATACTTTAAGTATTTAGACCTTTTGCTATGAGACTCAATTGAGCTCCGGTGCATCCTGTTTCCATTGGTCATCCTTGATGTTTCTACAACTTAGAGTCCACCTGTGGTAAATTCAATTGGACATGATTTGGAAAGGCACACACCAGTCTATATAAGGTCCCACAGTTGTCAGTGCAAAAACCGTGCTATTAGATCGAAGGAATTTTCCGTAGTGCTCCATTTTTATTAGGATCCCCATTAGCTAATGCTGTAATGCCAGCTAATCTTCCTGGGGTCCATATCCAATTAACAAGACATTACAAACAACCACAAATCAATACTTCACAAACATTCAACAAGTAGACAATTAAAATGCCTGACAGGAAGCACATTTAACATTCAGTTGAGACTTTCTATTTCCTGTCCAGTCACATGGTCTATCGCATTAATGTTCTTTTATTTTTTTCTTGAAGCGAGGCACAGATCTGGGGAAGGATACCAAAAAATGTCTGCAGCATTGAAGTTCCCCAAGAACACAGTGGCCTCCATCATTCTTAAATGGATGATGTTTAGAACCACCAAGACTCTTCCTAGAGCAATCGGGGGAGAAGGGCCTTGGTCAGGGAGGTGACCAAGATCCCAATGGTCACTCTGAGAGAGAGCTCCAGAGTTGCTCTGTGAGATGGGAGAACCTTCCACAAGGACAACCGTCTCTGCAGCACTCCACCAATCAGGCCTTTATGGTAGAGTGGCACGGCGGAAGCCACTCCTCAGTAAAAGGCACATGACTGCATGCTTGGAGTTTTGAAAAATGGCACCTAAAGACTCTCAAACCATGAGAAACATGATTCTCTGATCTGATGAAACCAAGATTGAACTCTTTGGCCTGAATGCCAAGCCTCACGTCTGGAGGAAACCTGGCACCATGCCTACAGTGAAGTATGGTGGTGGCAGCATCATGCTGTGGGGATGTTTTTCAGCGGCAGGGACTGAGAGTAGTCAGGATTGAGGGAAAGATGAATGGAGAAAAGTACAGAGAGATCATTGCTGAAAACCTGCTCCAGAGTGCTCAGGACCACAGACTGGGTTGAAGGTTCACCTTCCAACAGGATAACGATCCTAAGCACACAACCGTGACAATGCAGGAGTGGCTTCGGGGCAAGTCTCTGAATGTTCTTGAGTGGCTCAGCCAGAGGACGGACTTGAACTCATTTGAACATCTCTGGAGAGACCTGAACATAGCTATGCAGACCTGACAGAGCTTGAGGATCTGTAGAGAAGAATGGGAGAAACTCTCCAAATACAGGTGTGCCAAAGCTTGTAGCGTCATACTCAAGAAGACTTGACGCTGTAATCTCTGCCAAGGTTCTTCAACAAAGTACTGAGTAAAGGTTCTGAATACTTATATAAATGTGATATTTCACTTTTTAAACCTGTTTTTGCTTTATTATTATGGGGTATTGTGTGTAGGTTGATGAGGAAAAACAAGCACTTTAATCCATTTTAGAATAAGGCCGTAAAGTAACAATGTGGAAAAAGTCAAAGGGTCTGAATACTTTCCGTATGCACTGTATATGTTAGGGCAGCGTTTCTCAAACTCGAGGGGTGCATGTTTAGTTTTTTACCATATCAATACACAGCTGATTCAAATAATCGAGGCTTAATGATGAGCTTGGGACATTCTGTAGTAGGGTGTCACAAACCACACATTGTTACATTGAAATCTGCTATACCTTTCCCACAGTGTGCCTGGTTCTGCTCCTCACATTCTTGTGCTCTTCTCTCCCTCTACAGGGTGATCAATGCTGGGAAGAGCCTTCTGAATGAGGACCAGGCATGCTGTGAGGTGGTGGTGGTGAGGAGGAGACTGAGTGCTGGGGGAAACTCCACCCCCAACATGACCCCCACCACACGGAGGAGGTCCTCCCTGCCCAATGGAGAGGGACTGGGGCTCAGGGAGGATGCTGTGAGTACCCCCCACTCCAGACCTTAACCCCTTGCCCCCCTCCATTCTGTCACATCAGGACCCGTCGACTCTTCTCTTCCCTCACATCAGTCATAGTCTGTTCCCCAGCGAGGCCTATAAGCCTGGTAAATGAGTGTCAGGCTACAGTACTTAGTAGGCTACAGTACTGCCTTTCAGCTACTTTAGTAGTCACCAACCTAACACTTATTCCCCAGCCTCACATCCGTCACAGGGCTCTATTTTCGTTTGGCGTTATGGCGGCGCCAAAGTCAAATGCACTTTAGTTTGTAATTTTGTCATGTAAAAACTGTCTCACTGGCATTTTCCAGCCCTAATGCTAGGTTTGGCAATTTACCTGTCTAACATCAGCAGGCTTGCGCTCAGATGAGAGGGGTGGAAATATTTGAGGTGTGTCCTTAAAAACATGATCCAAAAATCTAATTTTAGGCCGTGCTGGTAGCGATATTTAAGACCAACCAAAAGCTGGTTTTAGCGGTAACACAGTTGGTTATGGCATGAATTTTACAATGGAAACAGTCTGTCCAGCTGTGATGCACACTGCCCATATGCGCATGGAACAAGATCTGATTTGGTGCCTGTATACATCGTATTTGGAAACATAAAACACTTTTCCCCCCTACTTTTTTACAATTTTTATTTGATTAAAAACTAAGCATAGCCTCCCCTCTCAATGAAGGCAGTTTTATTTTTTTGTCCTGCCCAATGTAATCAAGTAGGCTAGTCAAGACTGTTGATAAAGTGTTTGGCTTGTGAGACGGCTTGAAAATACATCTTAATCACCAAATCTTTATTAAATTATCAATTTTTAGAGGAGCAAAACAGTGAGCTGACCTTCCTTTTTAATCTATGTATTGTAGGCAGGCCTACATTATTTTAGCCATGCTTTGGATGTGCTTAAAACCCCCTCCATGATGTAGGCTACATGTGTCCAATGCCCATCATGAAACGAGAGATGTGAATACTGGTGAACCTCATAACAATTTTTGGTTTTCCATTTCACATTTTTAAAACCCAAGCCCTCCCGTAGTGTACCCTTACCCTAGGCCTTCTACAACGAAGGCTGGTTCAACAGCAATGCGTCGTGTCTTTTTTTTAATGCTGGCGATTTTTATATCATTACATTTCACATGTATTTATTGTTTGCTTGTTTTTCATAGAATTTTATTAAACCCAAACTTACTAGAATGATTCACTGTCCTGGTTTTGTGGCGAGAATGTCCATGGCACGCATGTAATGCAACTTCTGAAGAAGTGTGAATGCGATCTGTAAGATGGTTCCAATATGTATATAAAACATGTATATTTAGGAGCAGTATAACGGTGAGTGGACATTCTCCCTTTTGTCTTTATATTGGTTCTTTGTGCAGCTACTGTGAAAGGTTTAGATGTGTGTAAAACCCTCCATAGTCTGCATTATTTTAATATGATATGCCCACAGGAAGCGATTATGGTGCCTGTAAGTTTATTTTGACCTATTTACCGCAAGCTGTTTTGTTTAGAATTTGATTTGAATTTTTCGCTCTTTTTTTGGGGGGTGTGAATTTAATCTGGTTTATTGACCAACGTTTGGCATGTCCGTGCTCAGCCATAATGCAATTTACGGTAGGCCTTGCCCCTATATCATTGTGAATGCTATGTATATATTTCCACACTGAAGCCATGCATTACTTACAACGTGGGCTGCAAACAGGTTCAAGTTAACATATTTAGCAAAGATTTGACTAAATGTTATTTTGTTTCTGTAAGCTGTTTTAATGAACTATAACGGACTAACATGGGAATTGGAGTTTGTTGAAAATATGAAATATCCTTTATTCATGTCACCGAAGGAGAGAGGGGATTGCATGATGTTTACATTCTACAAATATATGTTATTGTCAGACATCAGGTATCCCATGGGAGGAGAAGAGACAGTCTGGTACAAGTCAACATGACAGCAGTGAGTTGGGGAGGAGTGAGGAATATGGGCATAGGTCAGGTTAGATGAAAATGACAAAGCAAAAACAGGTTTTTAGAAATGTTTGCATATATATATATATATATATATATAAAAAAGACAACTGAAACAACATTTTACATGAGTATTCAGACCCTTTACTCAGTACTTTGTAGAAGCACCTTTGGCAGCAATTGCAGCCTTGAGTCTTCTTGGGTATGACGCTACAAGCTTCTATTTGGGGAGTTTCTCCTATTCTTCTCTGCAGCTCCTCTCAAGCTCTGTCAGGTTGAGTGGGGAGCGTTGCTGCACAGCTATTTTCAGGTCTCTTCAGAGATGTTTGATCAAGTCCTGGCTCTGGCTGGGCTACTCGAGGACATTCAGATTTCGCACTACCCTCTGTAGTGCCTTGCGGTCGGAGGCCGGGCAGTTACCATACCAGGCAGTGATGCAACTCGTCAGGATGCTCTTGATGGTGCAGCTGTAGAACCTTTTGAGGATCTGAGGACCCATGCCAAATCTTTGCAGTCTCCTGAGGGGGGAATAGGTTTTGTCGTGCCGTTAGGGTTGTTGTCCTGTTGGAAGGTGAACCTTTGCCCCAGTCTGAGATCCTGGGTGCTCTGGAGCAGGTTTTCATCAAGGATCTCTCTGTACTTTGCTCCGTTCATCTTTTCCTCGATCGTGACATTCTTCCAGTCCCTGCCGCTGAAAAACATCCCCACGGCATGATTCTGCCAATACCATGCTTCACCATAGGAATGGTGCCAAGTTTCCTCCAGATGTGATGCTTGGCATTCAGGCCAAAGAGTTCAATCTTGGTTTCATCAGACAAGAGCATCTTGTTTCTTATGTCTTTAGGTGCCATTTGACAAATTCCAAGCGGGCTGTTCCTCGACACAATCCTGTCTCAGAGCTCTATGAACAATTTCTTCAAGCTAATGGCTTGGGTTTTACTCTGACATGTACTGTCAACTGTGGGACCTTTTTATATGCACAGGTGTGTGCCTTTACAAATCATGTCTAATCAATTGAATGTACCACAGATGGACTCTAATCAACTTGTAGAAACATCTCAAGGATGATCAATGGAAATCAAATCAAAATCAAATCAAATGTATTTATATAGCCCTTCGTACATCAGCTGATATCTCAAAGTGCTGTACAGAAACCCAGCCTAAAACCCCAAACAGCAAGCAATGCAGGTGTAGAAGCACGGTGGCTAGGAAAAACTCCCTAGAATGGCCAAAACCTAGGAAGAAACCTAGAGAGGAACCAGGCTATGTGGGGTGGCCAGTCCTCTTCTGGCTGTGCCGGGTGGAGATTATAACAGAACATGGCCAAGATGTTCAAATGTTCATAAATGACCAGCATGGTCAAATAATAATAATCACACGCAGAACAGTTAACTGGAGCAGCAGCTCGGCCACGTGGATTGGGGACGGCAAGGAGTCCTCATGTCAGGTAGTCCTGAGGCATGGTCCTAGGGCCCAGGTCCTCCGAGAGAAAGAAAGAGAGAATTAGAGAGAGCATACTTAAATTCACACAGGACACTGGATAGGACAGGAGAAGTACTCCAGATATAACAAACTGACCCTAGCTCCCGACACAAACTACTGCAGCATAAATACTGGAGGCTGAGACAGGAGGGGTCAGGAGACACTGTGGCCCCATCTGAGGACACCCCCGGACAGGGCCAAACAGGAAGGATATAACCCCACCCACTTTGCCAAAGCACAGCCCCCACACCACTTGAGGGATATCTTCAACCACCAACTTACCATCCTGAGACAAGGCTGAGTATAGCCCACAAAGATCTCTGCCACGGCACAACCCAAGGGGGGGCGCCAACCCAGACAGGAAGATCACATCAGTGACTCAACCCACTCAAGTGACTCACCCCTCCTAGGGACGGTATGAAAGAGCCCTAGTAAGCCAGTGACTCAGCCCCTGTAATAGGGTTAGAGGCAGAGAATCCCAGTGGAAAGAGGGGAACTGGCCAGGCAGAGACAGCAAGTGCGGTTCGTTGCTCCAGAGCCTTTCCGTTCACCTTCACACTCCTGGGCCAGACTACACTCAATCATATGACCCACTGAAGAGATGAGTTTTCAGTAAAGACTTAAAGGTTGAGACCGAGTTTGTGTCTCTCACATGGGTAGGCAGACCATTCCATGAAAATGGAGCTCTGTAGGAGAAAGCCCTGCCTCCAGCTGTTTGCTTAGAAATTCTAGGGAGGCCTGCGTCTTGTGACCGTAGCGTACGTGTAGGTATGTACGGCAGGACCAAATCAGAGAGATAGGTAGGATCAATCCCATGTAATGCTTTGTAGGTTAGCAGTAGAACCTTGAAATCAGCCCTTGCCTTGACAGGAAGCCAGTGTATGGAGGCTAGCACTGGAGTAATATGATCAAATGTTTTGGTTCTAGTCAGGATTCTAGCAGCCGTATTTAGCACTAACTGAAGTTTATTTAGTGCTTTATCCGGGTAGCCGGAAAGTAGAGCATTGCAGTAGTCTAACCTAGAAGTGACAAAAGCATGGATTAATTTTTCTGCATCATTTTTGGACAGAAAGTTTCTGGTTTTTGCAATGTTACGTAGATGGGAAAAAAGCTGTCCTTGAAACAGTCTTGATATGTTCTTCAAAAGAGAGATCAGGGTCCAGAGAAACGCCGAGGTCCTTCAGTTTTATTTGAGACGACTGTACAACCATTAAGATTAATTGTCCGATTCAACAGAAGATCTCTTTGTTTCTTGGGACCTAGAACAAGCATCTCTGTTTTGTCCGAGTTTTAAAGTAGAAAGTTTGCAGCCATCCACTTCCTTAGGTCTGAAACACATGCTTCTAGCGAGGGCAATTTTGGGGCTTCACCATGTTTCATTGAAATGTACAGCTGTGTGTCATCCGCATTAGCAGTGAAAGTTAATATTATGTTTTCGATTGACATCCCCAAGAGGTAAGATATATAGTGAAAACAATAGTGGTCCTAAACCGGAACCTTGAGGAACACCGAAATTTACAGTTGATTTGTCAGAGGACAAACCATTCAGAAACAAACTGATATCTTTCCGACAGATCTAAACCAGGCCAGAACTTGTCTGTGTAGACCAATTTGGGTTTCCAATCTCTCCAAAAGATTGTGTGGAAACAGGATGCACCTGAGCTCAATTTCAGGTCTCATAGCAAAGGGTCTGGATACTTACAGGATGGAAATAAGATAGTTCAGTAAAAAAAATTTAATACATTTGCTAAAATTTCTGAAGTCCTGTTTTCACGTTGTCATTATGGATGTGTAGATTGAGGAATATATATATATCTTTTTTTAAACATTTTAGAAGTAGGCTGTAAAGTGGAAAAAGTGAAGGGGACTTTTCGAAGGCACTGTATAGCACTACCGCCAGTACTTAGATTGACAGTTTTGTTAGGTTTGTTAAAATAGAGCCCATAGTCTCTTACCCAGCCTGGTAAACAAGGCTGAGGCTGCTGTCCTCTGTCTTCCATGTACAGCAGGGTTCACTAACCCTGGTTCTGAAGAGAGCTGCAGGGTGTGGTGTATCCAGTTTTGAGATCGCTTCCAGCCCAGCATTAACACACAGGGTAGACTGTTATTCTAGCCCAGCATTAACACACAGGGTAGACCTGTTATTCTAGCCCAGCATTAATACACAGGGTAGACCTGTTATTCTAGCCCAGCATTAAAACACAGGGTAGACTGTTATTCTAGCCCAGCATTAACACACAGGGTAGACCTGTTATTCTAGGCCAGCATTAAAACACAGGGTAGACTGTTATTCTAGCCCAGTGTTAACACACTTGACCATCAGTAGCGGTGTGTGGGTTCAATCACTGGGGAAGCCAAGCCGGGGCGTTGTTTGCTCTATACCCCGTTAGGTCATATGCCTTTCCACCGTGATATATAAACCTAAGGCTGAGACAATTGCAAGATACGGTGGTAAAATAAATTCAACCACAGCTTTGTTTCATCACTAAAGTGGAGAGAAACATCTGTCCGGTGGAGTTGACAAAACATATTGTGCATGTAATAAACAGTTACATGACGTACAGCATGGTCAATGAAGTTAATGTTTCCGACATTTTTGGATAACTAAACAACCATTGACTTAGAACACCGGAGAGTTACCACAAGTGGCAAAGAAAACAGGAGCTGCCTCCACTGTTCCAGTATCATTTCAACTTCAACATGATCAAATCACGTTTGCTTAGTCTAATAGTGACAACTAAATGATCCCAAAAACGATTTATTCCAATCAACGTAAACTATATTGTGTGTGTGCTCGTAAGTAGAACAAAAAACTTGTAGAGAAACGCCAACGCCATCTTCGCTTTCATGTTGCTGAAATGGTCTATGACTCTGTCATACAGTACACGCTTTTAGTTTCTGTTGTCCTATGCTACCTGGTTAAAATGCTTGCTCCCTAGCCTAACTTCCTTTTATGGGCAAGGATTAGCCAGCTACTTAACATTCGCCTACTACATCTAGCTACATATGGAACTTCCATCCTCTCAGGTCAGAGGCATAATGTATGAATTTATGGTTGGATCAGATATATATACACAGTTGAAGTTGGAAGTTTACATACACTTAGGTTGGAGTTAATTAAAACTTGTTTTTTTCAACCACGCCACAAATGTCTTTGGCAAGTTGGTTAGGACATCTACTTTGTGCATGACACAAGTAATTTTTCCAACAATTGTTTACAGACAGATTATTTCATATAGAATTCACTGTATCACAATTCCAGTGGGTCAGAAGTTTACATACACTAAGTTGACTGTGCCTTTAAACAGCTTGGACAATTCCAGAAAATGATGTCATGGCTTTAGAAGCTTCTGATGGGCTAATTGATATCATGTGAGTCAATTGGAGGTGTGCCTGTGGGGGCACTATTTCCTTACAACAGGCCTACAAGCCCTCAGTCCAGCCTCTGTCAGCCTATTGCGGACAGTCTGAGCACTGACGAAGGGATTGTGCGTTCCTAGTGTATCTCGGGCAGTTGTTGTTGTTGCCATCCTGTACCTGTCCCGCAAGTGGGATTTTCCGATCCTGTACCGATCCTGTGAAGGTGTTGTTACACGTGGTCTGCCACTGCGAGGACGATCAGCTGTCCGTCCTGTCTCCCTGTAGCTCTGTCTTAGGCATCTCACAGTACGGACATTGCAATGTATTGCCCTGGCCACATCTGCAGTCCTCATGCCTCCTTGCAGCATGCCTAAGGCACATTCACGCAGTTGAGCAGGGACCCTGGGCATCTTTCTTTTGGTGTTTTTCGGAGTCAGTAGAAAGGCCTCTTTAGTGTCCTAAGTGTTCATAACTGTGACCTTAATTGCCTACCGTCTGTAAGCTATTAGCGTCTTAACGACCGTTCCATATGTGCATGTTCATTAATTGTTTATGGTTCATTGAACAAGCATGGGAAACAGTGTTTAAACCCTTTACAATGAAGATCTGTGAAGCTATTTGGATTTTTACGAATTTCCTATGAAAGACAGGATCTTGAAAAAGGGATGTTTCTTTTTTTGCTGATATATATATATATATATATATAAACATTGTAAATGATAACACAATTAGCCAAATTAACATTTTTATGTTCTACTTTTTCTCCTGTGTGTGCCATCTTTTGACATTACAAAATGTGTGCGTTTGTGTTTCCAGGATGCAGTGCCCGGACTGACCTTCCACTACTGGGGGCTGTTTGACGGCCATGCGGGCTCAGGGGCGGCGGTGGTGGCGTCTAAGCTGCTCCAGCACCACATCATAGAACACCTCCGAGAGGTCCTGGATGTCCTGAGGAACCCTGCCCAGCTGGTCCCCATCATCCACGGGGAAGAGCCCAACAACCACAACCTCACTCCCACCACCCACAGGGGCATCACCAGGACCGCCTCACTGCGGGGGGCCGCAGGGGCACCCGGCTCCCCCAGTCACCCCCCTCCCACCAGGTTCTTCACAGAGAAGAAGGTCCATCATGAGAGCCTGGTGATGGGAGCCATAGAGAATGCGTTCAAAGAGATGGTGAGTTCATTGCCATGTTCAGTAGGTTAACATTGTGGATTGTTGCAGATAGAAATGTCATGAATAGAGTTGATGTGATTCCCTGTTCTATATCTGAGACAGGCATGTCTGTTGTACATGATCTATTTCTATCTGAACGTTCCACTATGTTGTGCCCTGGTGAATTCAGCCCTGGTCTGAAAGAACATACTAACCATCCTGCATTATTTACAGTGTATAAGGGACACTGCAGCATCAATTTAATTACTGCACATTCATTGTAAGAGACATTGCAGCGCTCCCCTCATTCCCTTTCATTATCTGCTTAGCCGATATGCATTGATCAGCGGCATCTTGGCAATTACAGTTTTTTTTTCTGAAGATATGCAGTTGGCATAATGAGATCAAGCATTGTCTAAATGAGGTTTTCTTTTTTATTTCTAAGGATAACTGTACGGTTGTTGTACATACTCTGCCTGTACAGTTGAAGTCGGAAGTTTACATACACTTAAGTTGGAGTCATTATAACTCGTTTTTCAACCACTACACACATTTCTTGTTAACAAACTATAGTTTTGGCAACTCTGTTAGGATATCTAATGACAAGTCATTTTTCCAACAATTGTTTACCGACAGATTATTTCACTTATAATTCACTGTATCACAATTCCAGTGGGTCAGAAGTTTACATACACTAAGTTGACTGTGCATTTAAACAGCTTGGAAAATTCCAGAAAATGATATCATGGCTTTAGAAGCTTCTGATATGCTAATTGACATCATTTGAGTCAATTGGCAGTGTACCTGTGGGTGTATTTCAAGGCCTACCTTCAAACTCAGTGCCTCTTTGCTTGACATCATGGGAAAATCAAAAGAAATCAGCCAAGACCTCAGAAAAAAATGGTAGACCTCCACAAGTCTGGTTCATCATTGGGAGCAATTTCCAAACGCCTGAAGGTACCACGTTCATCTGTACAAACAATAGTACACAAGTCTAAACACCATGGGACCACGCAGCCGTCATACTGCTCAGGAAGGAGACGCATTCTGTCTCCTAGAGATGAACATACTTTGGTGCGAAAATTGCGAATCAATCCCGGAACAACAGCAAAGGACCTTGTGAAGATGCTGGAGGAAACGGGTACAAAACTATCTATATCCACAGTAAAACAAGTCCTATATCGACATAACCTGAAAGGCCGCTCAGCAAGGAAGAAGCCACTACTCCAAAACGGCCATAAAAAAGCCAGACTACGGTTTGCAACTGCACATGGGGACAAAGATCGTACTTTTTGGAGAAATGTCCTCTGGTCTGATGAAACAAAAATGTAACTGTTTGACCATAATGACCATTGTTATGTTTGGAGGAAAAAGGGGGAGGCTTGCAAGCTGAAGAACACCACCCCAACCGTGAAGCATGGGGGTGGCAGCATCATGTTGTGGGGGTGCATTGCTGCAGGAGGGACTGGTGTACTTCACAAAATAGATGGCATCATGAGGGAGGAAAATTGTGGATATAATTGAAACAACATCTCAAAACATCAGTCAGGAAGTTGACGCTTGGTTGCAAATGGGTCTTCCCAATGGACAATGACCCCAAGCATACTTCTACAGTTGTGGCAAAATGGCATAAGGACAGTCAAGGTATTGCAGTGACCATCACAAAGCCCTGACCTCAATCCTATAGAAAATGCATGGCCAGAACTGATAATACGTGTGCAAGCAAGGAGGCCTGCAAACCTGACTCAGTTACACCAGCTCTGTCAGGAGGAATGGGCCAAAATTCACCCAACTTATTGTGGGAAGATTGTGGAAGGCTACCCGAAACGTTTGACCCAAGTTAAACAATTTAGAGGCAATTGAGTGTATAAATCATTCTCTCTACTATTATTCTGACATATCACATTCTTAAAATAAAGTGGTGATCCTTACTGACATAAGACAGGGATTTTTTTTTACAAGGATTAAATGTAAGGAATTGTGAAAAACTGAGTTTAAATGTATTTGGCTAAGGTGTATGTAAGCGTCCGACTTCAACTGTATGTCTGAAATTGATTAATGTGTCATAGCTCCAGGTTTGATTTGAATGAACTCGATCTTTAGCTGTGTCTGCTTTCCTCAGCAGCTCTTTGGCACTGAGAGTTGAGTGGCGTCTAACAGCTGTCTGCCAGTGATAACGCTGCGTTTAGCTTCGGCATGTTGCCCCCCCCCCCAGTCTCTCTAATCCATTATCTGTGACTGTTCCTCAAATCAGCAGCATACGGTGCCAGTCAGTCCACAGCACCACAATTTGTGGACTTTTCCCCCTTCTAACCCGCAGGCCAAAAAGGTTTCAGTGCTGCTCACCATCTGGTTGTGGTGCTGTAAGAGGATGTGTGGACTTCGACTTAGCTCACTGAGCGGCCCAGTGGTCGGACACACAGCCAATCAAAATAGTGTGGTCTTGACAGGCTTTTGGCCAATGAGGAGTCAGAAAGGTCATTGGTTATTAGCCTCGTTGTTCATCTTGTTCTTGAGGATTCTGGCTTTGGCTTCAAGACAAATTTTGGCACTCGCTAAATTCTGCTGTTGTGTTTCCTCTCTTCAGAGCTAAGAGAGTTCACCACCTGGTGTCTAGTTCACTGATACAATCCAAGTCTGAAATGTTGATCACTTAGAGTGCCAACCGCATTCTGGTCTCATTTGTTTCACACAACTCCTTACAATAACTCGCATAACTTCAGACAAACCTGAGTACTGCAGCAGAAGCTGTTGTTTTCCTCATCACCACTAGATGGCAGTGTGCGGCCATCCATTGAGTGAGTGTAATTTTCCAAGTCTAGTATCACTGTCAACCCAAACTATCAACTGTAATAATGCACCATTTCCCATGCACCTGTGCACATTTGTGTCGATGCTTAACGATTGTTTTGTAATGAATGTGTGACGTACAAGGATTTAAGATTAAACGTCTATATATAAATGCACAATTTCATCAAAAAGCAGTTCACTGACGTGTCGATGCAGTTGAGTGTATATCATGCAAATGCTTGCCTTTTGATCTAACAGCAGTCTGTTATAGAGTCAAAAACCTTCATGATATTCCACAATATATTCAGCTCATTCCTATACTTGATTTCATAGCGTGATAAAGCTATTCTCTGCCTCTCTCTCACTCTTCACTCTTTTTTCACAGGCACAAGGCAATCCGTATCCCTTCTCTCCCATCTTTTTGTTGTTGTTCCTCATCCCATATGGCTCTCGTCTGGAGCATTGCTCCCCATCTCTTCGTTAATCTTGCTTCTTATTTTTAATGAACCTCATTCTCAAGCAAAAATCTGTCACTGATTTGGTTGATGGAGGTGCATAATTCAGACTAGTTTTACCCCTCTCTTATCTGGGATAACCACCAACCACTGGCTCTGGTTTCTAGTTCTCAGGTTGACATGAATCACGTCCACGGGCCGTTTCTGGAGGAGGCTGCCAGAGCCTAATAAACACGGAGATGTGTAAACATGAAAAGGAAACATGGCTCACGATGACGACACTGTTTACATTGAGAAGGACATAAATAACTGGGGGAAATCCAATTTTTTTGGGGGGCATAGTCTCCCGCCCTGTAAAGACATGTACTGTGTATAGACCCTACTAAAGCTGCAGTCCAATGAACCTGCATTAGGATGCAAACCATAGTCCTGACTGTTGTCTTGCATTGACCTATTGACCTACAAGAGAACTTGCGGAAAGCGTTTCACTGTATCATTTACACCCTGTATCCTGTGCACGTGACACATGAACTTTGATTACATTGCATCATAGTTCATTCGTCTTAGGGTGGCTAGGTGAGACAACTACATATATCCCAGTCATAGTAAACAACAAAAAAATGTCCTCCATTAAATCGGCGCTAGTGAGACAAGTGCAAGTGTTAGTGCAAGATCGGGCAAGGGTGTTAAAAAATGTTTTTTTTTGGGGGGGGGGGGTGTAGCTAGTTGTTTATGCAGACATTTTAAATTTTCATTATTGAAGCCTTTCCTCCCGGCAGCCACAGGCGTTTGATAGCAGGATACGTAGGTATGCACTGCTACAGAGTCATAACTTACCCTCGGTGAAGGACACATTTTGTTCACTAAGTTCCCCCTCCCTAACACACACACATTTCTGAGCAATGTGTTTCTCCTCCAAGGTGACAGCAGTGGTGGGGCCGGGGTGGAGGGTGCTGGGGTGTCACTAGGGCCTTGTTCCACAGAAACACACACAGTGTGCTTCATCAGATAGTTGATAGCCAGCAGAAGAGCGCACTAGCGTGAGTGTGTTTTCCACAGGGGACTACAAGCTAGGGACAGGGTAAATTAGCGGACATTATTTTGTCACTCTTAATATTGTGCTAAAGACTCATGACATTGCTATAACCCAAGATACACATTCATTACTACAAAACATTTTTACTCATCACCTCCTTGTCTCGGTCTGTATTTATACAGCCAACGTTTCAGAGTAGGATTATTGACCCTGATAGACGAGTGTCCTGCCCAGGGGGTGTACTTGTACATCAAGCTGCTTCACGCTACAGAAATATGAGATTGGGCCCACCGAGCCGGAGCCTTTCTTGCTGTGACAAGGCTACTTACTCTGGTTTGCACTTCAAACCAATTGAACTCTTCCACGACACTTTTACGATAGTTTTAGATAACAAAGGGTGAACTAGTGAGCATCCATAATATATAGGTAGAGAACCATAGCTTGGTTGGTTCAACTAGCTTTTTGATGAATTCAGTAACAGATTAATTATTCATCTAATTAATATCATGGATTTTTAAAATAATTCCCTTGGTTTAATTAGTGCTAAAATAATCGCCCTAATTAAGCCGGGTAATAACGATTACTCCCTCAGACTTCACCTCGACTTTAGGTTTCCATAGTTTTTTAAAATCTCTCCGTGATGTATTCTGCTCATGTTATGTCCAATATGTTACTGTGGAAAGGATTTGAATCCATAGCAGGTCTTTATGTGCTTTATTGTAGTGGGGGGTGGAAGTGTTTCCTTTTATGATTGGTAGTGTATGTTTTCAAGTGTATTTATGTGAGTGTGTTGTTGTGTTATTGTGACGTGTGTATGTACACTGAGTGTACAAACCATTAGGAACACCTGCTCTTTCCGTGACATAGACTGCCCAGGTGAATCCGTGTGCATCAAGAAATGTCCCCCACCAACGAACATCCGGCCAACTTGACACAACTGTGGGAAGCATTGGAGTCAACATAGGCCAGCATCCCTGTAGAACGCTTTCGATACCTTGTACCTCCCTGCCCCAACAAATTGAGGTTGTTCTGAGGGAAAAATGGGGTGGAACTCAATAGTGGGAAGGTGCTCCTAATGTTTTATACTCTCAGTGTATATGTGTATTTATGTGTTTGGCTTTCAGGATGCCCAGATTGAGAGAGACAAGGCTGTGTTTAACGTCTCAGGAGGCTGTACTGCTCTGTGTGCGCTCTTTTTACTCGGAAAGCTCTACGTTGGAAATGCCGGGGACAGCAGGTGAGACACACAGATGCACACACTGAAGTAAACACTCAAACTGTTTGAATTAACACAGATTGCTTTGTCCTGCACAGAGCAATCATTATCCGAGGTGGAGAGGTTATCCCCATGTCTACAGAGTTCACACCCGAGTCAGAGAGGCAGCGCTTGCAGTTCCTGGTAAGAGGAGGAACTCAACAGACACTGTATCGCAATACATGACCTCCCCTCCCTGTTCAGACATTCACTATGCTTGACTTTCCTACCTGGTTTCTGCTGGTGGAATAACGCCCACAGTTGCTGGTAAGAGGAGGAACTCTACCACAACCCTCTGAATCACATTGAACCTGGGCTGTTCTCTGTCCCAGACCTGAATTCAAATAGTATTTGAGATCATTTCAAATATTTTAGCTGGCCTTGATTGAGCTTGACTGGCACAATGGAACCAATAGACAAAAAATAACAAACCCCACTTATCTGATCAGAGTAGAGAAAACGCTCGAACTATTTTTAAGATTTCAAATAGCATTTGAACCCAGGTCTGCTCAGTTACTCACTGACAGTTACTAAGCTTAGCTCGTTTGCCTGGTGTCTAGGCTGGTTTAATTGACTGGCGTGACCAGGGGATAGGAAGACGATCTCTTCACGCTCCTCTCTCCTCTTTCTATGTGAAGGCCTACATGCAGCCACACCTGTTAGGGGGAGAGTTTACACATCTGGAGTTCCCCAGACGAGTACAGAGGAAGGAGGTGGGGAAGAGGATGCTCTATAGGGACTTCACTATGTCTGGCTGGTGGGTATCCATCCATCTTATCTGTTTGATTACTGCTACTCAAATAATGGTGGGCCTTGTTCCTCTCATTGTGATAAGTTACAGACAGGTGCTGCATTGAGGAATGTATCATACCCCCACCATTTTACCAGAATCATGAGATAATCCAGATTAGGCATCTTTGCATGATTTGTCATTGAAATGTCACATTATCGCAATTTCACGAGCAACTACGCTCCGCTATTGAAATAATGTCATTTGTCCGCAATCATTTTGTCTATCTGAACCCCCCCCATTCTTATCAATGTACTGAGTGCCAGCTGATTGACAGGACATGTTCTGATAGACTCAGACATTCGGTGTCGTCTGTGTGAATGACTGGGGCAGTTCAGCTCATCAGTGTTCCCTGGACAGAACTAGGGCCCATCAATGCGTCTTTGAGAGCGGGACAGACCGAGACGGTGGTGGTGATTAAGGGGAGATTTATCAGCGCTGGCTCTTTCTCAATGCGGTTCTGTCTGTGCTGTTAAGATGTGCCGATGTAGGACAGGGCAGTGCTGCTCACTGAGTCCAGAACTCGGGAACAGAACTGATATCTGTGATGCATTTTTAAGATTCCTTTACAGTGAAGTGGGCCTTTCTCAGAACTGGCCTCTAAGCGTACAGAGGAAAATAGATGTGTGTGTGTGCTGTCATGCCCATATGGGGCACAGGGACACATGCCCCCTCAGAATTTTCCTGTAATACTACTAGCCACTTTCATGGTGTTGGTTTTAGCTAGCCCAGAAACACTGTAGGTTCCCAACCTCATAACTTGCTACCAAGAAGTAATTTCAAGTTAGAGTAGCTAGCTTTTCTAACTACAGTATATTAGCTGGCAAGTTTGATCGACTTTAGAAAAGCAAACAACAACTACAGTATGTAGTGGTTAACATGCAAACCACACCGCTCACGTCGCATGCGTCAACCGACATGCTCTGTGTCGCGCTCGCTCTTGCTCTCTGTGTCGCTCTCTCTCTCTGTGTCGCTCTCGCTCTCTGTGTCGCTCTCGCTCTCTGTGTCGCGCTCTCTCTCGCTCTGTGTCGCGCTCTCTCTCGCTCTGTGTCGCGCTCTCTCTCGCTCTGTGTCGCGCTCTCTCTCGCTCTGTGTCGCGCTCTCTCTCGCTCTGTGTCGCGCTCTCTCTCGCTCTGTGTCGCGCTCTCTCTCGCTCTGTGTTGCTCTAGCTCTCTCTGTCACTCACTCACACACACACATATACACACACACACGCCTAGTTGGCAGTGAGCTGGGCTGTGAATTGACAGTGCAGATGGGGGGGGTTGTTAAGCATGGGAGGCGGTGGCGTTTTAGGGTCGTGGGCTGGGTGGAGGCGGTGGTGGCGTTTTACGGAGGCTGGGCTGGGTGGAGAATGGGGAACAGTGATTCTGGGCTGGGTTAATTGACTGTTAGAAAAAGTATCTAGATCCTCTATGAGACTGTGGAAGGATCCAAATTGTGGATTTAAAAGAACATGAATCGGCAGCATACCTTTTGTTTTTAAGCCCCGAATTTCTAGCCCCTTGATATTATTGTTGGATCTGATTTTAATAGCTAACATTTCAATGGCCGTTTAATACTGTCCGAGAAGGAGCCATTGACTATTTTGCACCTGGGGTTACTATACTTAACTTTAACCCATTGCATAAGAGATTCTACAAAATTCAAATATTCCAGGCATTTCTATATAAATTCCAATCGTCTTTTTTCAAAATCCTTTTCGAAGTCCGCTATGAATACCAGGCCTGGTTTCATGGTGTTTTATTGTTTCAAGTACTTGTTTTATTATCTCTATGTAAAAATAAAACTGTCTGGTTAGGATGCATAATATCTGACAATTTTTGCATCACAACACTGAAAGTAAGTGTAAGGGGACTCTTCTTGCTGAGTACGTGATAGTTGACCATTTTTATAGGAGTGGTTAAAACATGTTAATAGTAGATCTTTGAGGAGATCAAAAAAATGTTGCACATACAGTTGAAGTTTACATAGACCTTAGCCAAATACATTTAAATTCAGTTTTTCACAATCCCTGACATTTAATCCTAGTAACAATTCCCTGTCTTAGGTCAGTTAGGATCACCACTTTATTTTAAGAATGTGAAATGTCAGAATAATAGTAGAGAGAATGATTTCATTTCTTTCATCACATCCCAGTGGGTCAGAAGTGGGAACACTCAGAACACTCAATTAGTATTTGGTAGCATTGCCTTTACATTTTTTAACTTGGGTCAAATGTTTTGGGTAGCCTTCCACAAGCTTCCCACAATAAGTTGGGTGAATTTTGGCCCATTCCTCCTGACAGAGCTGGTGTAACTGAGTCAGGTTTGTAGGCCTCCTTGCTCGCAAACACTTTTTCAGTTCTGCCCACAAATGTTCTATAGGTTTGAGGTCAGGGCTTTGTGATGGCCACTCCAAAACCTTGACTTTGTTGTCCTTAAGCCATTTTGCAAAAACTTTGCTTGGGGTCATTGTCCATTTGCGACCAAGCTTTAACTACCTGACTGATGTCTTGAGATGTTGCTTCAATATATCCACATAACTTAGCTCCCTCATGATGCCATCTATTTTGTGAAGTGCACCAGTCCCTCCTGCAGCAAAGCACCCCCACAACATGATGCTGCCACCCCCGTGCGTCACGGTTGGGATGGTGATCTTCAGCTTGCAAGCCTCCCCCTTTTTCCTCCAAACATAATGATGTCATTAGACCAGAGGACATTTCTCCAAAAAGTATGTCTCCATGTGCAGTTCCAAACCATATTCGGGCTTTTTTTATGGCTGTTTTTTAGCAGTGGCTTCTTCCTTGCTGAGTGGCCTTTCAGGTTATGTCAATATATCGTGGGGGGAAAAAGTATTTAGTCAGCCACCGATTGTGCAAGTTCTCCCACTTAAAAAGATGAGGCCTGTACTTTTCATCATAGGTAAACTTAAACTATGACAGACAAAATGAGTTTTTATTTCCCAGAAAATCACATTGTAGGATTTTTAATGAATTTATTTGCAAATTATGGTGGAAAATTATTAGTATTTGGTCACCTACAAACAAGCAATATTTCTGGCTCTCACAGACATGTAACTTCTTCTTTAAGAGGCTCCTCTGTCCTCCACTCGTTACCTGTATTAATGGCACCTGTTTGAACTTGTTGTCAGTATAAAAGACACCTGTCCACAATCTCAAACAGTCACACTCCAAACTCCACTATGGCCAAGGTCAAAGAGCTGTCAAAGGACACAAGAAACAAATTGTAGACCTGCACCAGGCTGGGAAGACTGAATCTGCAATAGGTAAGCAGCTTGGTTTGAAGAAATCAACTGTGGGAGCAATTATTAGGAAATGGAAGACATACAAGACCACTGATAATCTCCCTCGATCTGGGGCTCCACGCAAGATCTCACCCCGTGGGGTCAAAATGATCACAAGAACGGTGAGCAAAAATCCCAGAACCACACGGGGGGACCTAGTGAATGACCTACAGAGAGCTGGGATCAAAGTAACAAAGCCTAACATCAGTAACACACTACGCCGCCAGGGACTCAAATCCTGCAGTGTCAGTCGTGTCCCCCTGCTTAAGCCAGTACATGTCCAGGCCCGTCTGAAGTTTGCTAGAGAGCATTTGGATGATCTAGAAGAAGATTGGGAGAATGTCATATGGTCAGATGAAACCAAAATGTAACTTTTTGGTAAAAACTCAACTCGTCGTGTTTGGAGGACAAAGAATGCTGAGTTGCATCCAAAGAACACCATACCTACTGTGAAGCATGGGGGTGGAAACATCATGCTTTGGGGCTGTTTTTCTGCAAAGGGACCAGGACGACTGATCCGTGTAAAGGAAAGAATGAATGGGGCCATGTATTGTGAGATTTTGACACCGCCCGGGCAACGAAGGAGTGGCTTCGTAAGAAGCATTTCAAGGTCCTGGAGTGGCCTAGCCAGTGTCCAGCTCTCAATCCCATAGAAAATCTTTGGAGGGAGCTGAAAGTCTGTGTTGCCCAGTAACAGCCCCAAAACATCACTGCCTGACTAAATACTTTTTTGCCCCACTGTAGTACTCATTTTACTGTGGATATAGATACTTTTGTACCTGTTTCCTCCAGCATCTTCACATGGTCCTTTGTTGTTGTTCTGGGATTGATTTGCACTTTTCACACCAAAGTACGTTAATCTCTAGGAGACAGAATGCGTCTCCTTCCTGAGCGGTATGATGGCTGCATGGTCCCATGGTGTTTAGACTTGTGTACTATTGTTTGTCAGATGAACATGGTACTTTCAGTCATTTGGAAATTGCTCCCAAGGATGAACTAGACTTGTGGAGGTCTACAATTGGTTTTCTGAGAGCTTGGCGGAGTTCTTTTGATTTTCCCATGATGTCAAGCAAAGAGGCACTGAGTTTGAAGGTAGGCCTTGAAATTCATCCACAGGTACACCTCCAATTGACTGACTAAAATGATGTCAATTAGCCTATCAGAAGCTTCTAAAGCCATGACATCATTTTCTGGAATTTTCCAAGCTGTTTAAAGGCACAGTCAACTTAGTGTATGTAAACTTCTGACCCACTGGAATTGTGATACAGTGAATTAATTATAAGTAAAATAATCTGTCTGTAAAAAATTGTTAGAAAAATTACTTGTTTCATGCACAAAGTAGATGTCCTAACCGACTTGCCAAAACTATAGTTTGTTAAACAAATTTGTGGAGTGCTTGAAAAACGAGTTTTAATGACTCCAAACTAAGTGTATGTAAACTTCCGACTTCAACTGTACCTCAACTGGTATGCTATTCATCCCTGGATTTGTCCCTGGCCTAAAGGCTTTAATTGCATCAAGAAGTTTCTCCTCTGCAATTTGGCCCTCACACAAGTCTTTCTGTACTACTGTTCATTTTACACTATTATTAGGAAAAATAATCCTTACAGTTACCTTCAAGTAGTAGAAATAGAGGAGACTGAAAATGGAACGTAATGCTTAAAGTACTTTGCTTCATCTTTCAGAGCATAATTAGGTGAATCATGGATGACTATTTTTGGTAGCATTTCTATGTTCAAGATTCAAAAGGAATTTGGTAAATTTTTCATAATTTTCCATCCAATTCACTTTATTTTCTATAGGGATAACTGGCTTGTGGCGGCCAAGCGTTCATAGCGATGTCGCCTTTTGATCCTTCGATGTCGGCTCTTCCTATCATTGTGAAGCAGAATTCACCAAGCATAGGATTGTTCACCCACTAATAGGGAACGTGAGCTGGGTTTAGACCGTCGTGAGACAGGTTAGTTTTACCCTACTGATGATGTGTTGTTGCTAGTTGTAACTATTTTGACCTAAATAGTTTTTGTTTTAAAGATAAGTGTTGAATTGCATGACCTCAAAGTGTCCCATACAATACGTGGATCTGCTCTACCTATGTTATATAGGAAAAAGTCACTCATCAAATCCTTTGTCTTGGTTAGAAACATGTTGTCAATATCTGCACCCACGTGGAAATTCTGTAAGAGTAATGTGGATGCCAATTATTTGATGGTCCAACCGCATTCTGACCCCTATCAAAATTTGTTTTACTTTCGGTGCCAGTGCAAACGATACAAGAAAGTAATCCAGACAACTAGCTTGATTAAAGCCTTCTCCATGTAAACTATATATACAAAAGTTTGGACACCCCTTCAAATTAGTGGATTCGGTCACACCCGCTGAGATAAAATCGAGCACATAGCCATGCAATGTCCATAGACAAACATTGGCAGGAGAATGGCCTTACTGAAGAGCTCAGTGACTTTCAACGTGGCATCTTCATAGGATGCCACCTTTCCAACAAGTAGGTTTGTCAAATTACTGCCCTGCTAGAGCTGCCACGGTCAATGGTAAGTGCTGTTATTGTGAAGTGGAAACGTCTAGGAGCAACAACTGCTCAGCCGCAAAGTGGTAAGCCATACAAACTCACAGAACAGGACCGCTGAGTGTTGTAGGGCATAAAATAATTTGTCCCTGTTTGCAACACTCACTACTGAGTTCCAAACTACCTCTGGAAGCAACATCAGCACAATAATTGTTCGTCAGGAGCTTAATGAAATGGGATTCCATGGCCGAGCAGCCGCACACAAGCCTAAGATCACCATGTGCAATGCCAAGTGTCGGCTGGAGTGGTGTAAAGCTCGCTGTCATTGGACCCTGGAGCAGTGGAAATGCGTTCTCTGGAGTGATGAATCACGCTTCACCATCTAGCAGTCCGACGGACAAATCTGGGTTTGGTGGATGCCAGGAGAACGCTACCTGCCTCAATAGTGCCAACTGTAAAGTTTGGTGGATGAGGAATAATGGCCTGGGTTTGGGCTAGGCCCCTTAGTTCCAGTGAAGGGACATCTTAACGCTACAGCAATGACATTCTAGACATTTCTGTGCTTCCAACTTTGTGGAAACAGTTTGGGGAAGGCCCTTTCCTGTTTTAGCATGACAATGCCCCCGAGCACAAAGCGAGGTCCATACAGAAATGGTATGTCGAGATCGGTGTGGAAGAACTTAGCTGGCACAGAGCCCTGACCTCAACCCCATCAAACACCTTTGGGATGAATTGGAACTCCGACTGCGAGCCAGGCCTAATCGCCCAACATCAGTGCCGACCTCACTAATGCTCTTGTGAAACAAACAAGTCCCCACAGCAACGTTACAACATCTGGTGGAAAGTCTGGATTTGTAAGCATACATATATCCACTAGTTCTAATGTGTTCAGTCCTTTTTCCATACAACTTCATCTGTAATTATTCAACAATATACATTATATTCCTTCCCTTTTAGCCATGTAAAGACTGATTTGTCTTTTTTTTAATGTGCTAAGCCATTAGAATTATAACTAGCTGTACTTATTTCACCACTTACAATAATGAGAAGTTTAAATTATACTTATTGTAATAAATGCCTGTTCACTTACTACCAAAAAGTACCATGATGATCTAGCTGTTAGACACCTAGTATCAGGGACAACACCCCTTTCTATCTTACCACCCCCGTACCCGTAACACGCCTTTAGCGTCCTAAAAAACACCTTCAACCGGCGATTGGCGTGGCCCAGGTAAGAAATTGTGTGTGTGGTTAGGATTCTAAGCACGTAGAGCTAATGTCTCTCTCACACCTCTGCACTGAGTGTGTTCCTGCCCGCTCATAAGATATTAGATCACTGCACTCCTGCCCATCTCTCATCAGCAGAGCAGAGAGCACACAGACAAGCAGCTACACCCACCACCTTTCCTCCCCTCCCTCAGTCACACACCACACAGTTGTGGTTGTAAAAAATCCTATGAATAAAATTGTCTACTTTAACTAACAATGACAGACAGAAAATAAATCCACACACTGGTATATGCTAGGTTAATCAGACAACGTTTTGACGCCAAACTGGGTCTTTGTCAGGAAAATGAGCCTGTGAATGTCTGGTGCTGTTTGCAGCAACTAAAGTGTTGTTCCTGATGGTCCCAGAGGTGTGAGTGGGAGCAGATATTAGAACAGGATTGTGTGTATGTCACGTTGTCACAGATGCTTTATCTCCAGCGAGACCAAGATAGACCAAGCTCCGAGATGAGGGGAGTTCGCGCTAAACACTAACTTCACGGGGTGTCATTTTCAATCTCTCCCTGACCCCATTCTGTAACGTTTCAAGCAGACCTCCATAGTCCCTGTGCCACAGAACGCCAAGGTAACCACCTAAATGACTATCGCTGCGTAGCACTCACATCTGTAGCCATGAGATGCTTTGAAAGGCTGGTCATGGCTCACATCAACACCATCATCCCGGACCCACTCCAATTCGCATAAGCATTCGCATGCCCCAACAGATCCGCAGATGACGCAATGTTTATTGCACTCCACACTGCCCTTTCCCACCTGGACAAAGCGAACACCTATGTGAGGATGTTTGTTCATTAACTACAGCATAGTGTCCTCCAAGCTCATCACTAAGTTAAGGAACCTGGGACTGAACACCTCCCTCTGCAACTGGATCCTGGATGTCCTGACGGGACGCCCCCAGGTGGTGAGGGTAGGCAACAACACATCCTCCACGCTGACCCTCAACACAGGGGCCCCTTAGGGTAGGTAGCATGATTAGCCTATAGATAGGATTGGTACACTTTACATTAGAGAAGCTTCCATTAAAGAAAACCCTCTGTTCTTTTGGATAGATGGCTCTCAACTCATGGTGTTGGGAGAGGATGTAAAGCCTTAACACACACTACCGTTCAAGAGTTTGGGGTCACTTAGAAATTCCTTGTTTTCCATAAAAAATTAAAAAATGAATAGGAAATAGAGTCAAGATGTTGACAAGGTTATAAATAATGATTTATTCATTGAAATAATAATAATTGTATCCTTCAAACTTTGCTTTCGTCAAAGAACTCCATTTGCCGCAATTACAGCCTTGCAGACCTTTGGCATTTTAGTTGTCAATTTGTTGAGGTAATCTGAAGACATTTCACCCCATGCTTCCTGACGCACCTCCCACAAGTTGGATCGGCTTGATGGGCATTTTTTATGTACCATACGGTCAAGCTGCTCCCACAACAGCTCAATAGGGTTGAGATCCGGTGACTGCTGGCCACTCCGTTATAGACCAGAATACCAGCTGACTGCTTCTTCCTTAAATAGTTCTTGCATAGTTGGGAGCTGTTCTTTGGGTCATTGTCCTGTTCTAGGAGGAAATTGGCTCCAATTAAGCTCCGTCCACAGGGTATGGCATGGCATTGCAAAATGGAGTGATAGCCTTCCTTCTTCAAGATCCCTTTTACCCTGTACAAACTCCCACTTTCCCACCACCAAAGCACCCCCAGACCATCACATTGCCTCCACCATGCTTGACAGATGACGTTAATCATTCCTCCAGCATCTTTCATTTTTCTGCGCCTCACGAATGTTCTTCTTTGTGATCCGAACACCTCAATCTTAGATTTGTCTGTCCATAACACTTTTTTCCAATCTTCCTCTGTCTAGTGTCTGTTCTTTTGCCCATCTTAATCTTTTCATTTTATTGGCCAGTCTGAGATATGGCTTTTTCTTTGCAACTTTGCCTAGAAGGCCAGCATCCCGGAGTCAACTCTTCATTGTTGACGTTGAGACTGTTGTTTTGCAGGTACTATTTAATGAAGCTGCCAGTTGAGTACTTGTGAGGTGTCTGTTTCTCAAACTAGACACGCTAATGTACCTGTCCTCTTGCTCAGTTGTACCCCCAAGGCCTCCCACTCATCTTTCTATTCTGGTTAGAGACCGTTTGCGCTGGTCTGTGACGGGAGTAGTACACAGCGTTGTATGATATCTTCAGTTTCTTGGCAATTTCTAACGCCTTCATTTCTCTGAACAAGAATAGACTGAGTTTCAGAAGAAATATCTTTGTTTCTGGCCATTTTGAGCCTGGTAAATTAACCCACAAATGCTAATTTTCCAGATACTCAACTAGTCTAAGGATGTACAGTTTTATTGCTTCTTTAATCAGGACAACAGTTTTCAACTGTGTTAACATAATTGCAAAATGGTTTTCTAATCAGTTAGCTAATCCAAGTTTATCTTTCTAAAAGGCTAACACAACGTGCCATTGGAACACCGGAGTGATGGTTACTGATAATGGGCCTCTGTACATCTGAGTAGATATTACATTAAAAATAATCTATTTCCAGCTACAATAGTCATTTAAAACATTAACAATGTCTACACTGTATTTCTGATCAATTTTATGTTATTTTAATGGACAAAAAAAAAGCTTTTCTTTCAAAAACAAGGACATTTCTAAGTGGCCCCAAACTTTTGCACGGTAGTGTACGTTTTACCAATAACAGATGAAGGTCAATAACATCAAATGCTGCACTAAAGTCTAACAATACAGCTCCCACAATATTCTTATCAATTTGTTTCAGCCAATCATCAGTCATTTGTGTCAGTGCAGTACATGTCGAGGGCCCTTCTCTATAATCATGCTGAAAGTCTGTTGTTTAATTTGTTCACAGAGAAATAGCATTGTAACTGGTCCCAACATTTTTTTTGTTTTGTTTGCTAAGACCTGGCAGCAAACTGATTGGTCGGCTGTTAGAACCAGTAAAGAGCACTTTACCTTTCTTGGGTAACAGAATAACTTTAGCTTCCCACCATGTCTGAGGACAATCACTTTTCTCGAGGCTCATATTAAAGATATGACAAACAGGAGTGGCAATATAGTCCACTACCATCCTCAGTAGTTTTCCATCTAAATTGTCAATACCATGTAGTTTCTCTTTATTAATAGACAATACTTTTTCCACTTCTCCCACGCTAACTGTACAGAATTCAAAATTACACTGTTTTTCTTTAATTATTAGGTATTTTATTCAGGTAAAATGTTGAATGAAATGAACTACAGTATGCTATAATACTATAATAGTTATTCTCTATTCTAGTTTTAGTTCAGCAGAGTCATAAAGGACCATAGATTAAAGGGCTAAAGCGCATGACAGCATTTCTGTGCACAGCCTTACATGCAGAGTTCATGTAATGCCAAATGGATGATTGGATAACCTGGCCTCAGCTCTAGCTTTGCAGTCTGCACAAAGTGCTGAGTGTGTGAGACCTGCTGGCCCAGGGTGTAAACATATGGTCTCCCCTCCCCGAGTGGAACCTGTAATCCGAAAACCATTCCAGTCTTGTCTAACCCTCTTCTCTCTACACCAGCACAGCTGAAATGCATCTGACGAGGTATGGAGAGACTGCTTCCATTACCAAGCCGGTGTTTTTCACATTAACACGCAGGTGTGAATTTAGAGTAGGAAACCCAGAATAATTTTAGTCAGTATAACGGTGTGTGATTTGTGGCAATCGGGTGGTTATTTTCGATATGGTCATAACTGCTGCTCAGCAAGAAAGGTGGAAGGTTTACATTGAAAATTGATGAAGTAAGTGTCGTGTTCATGACTCACTAGTACATTGGAGACAGTATGGACTTTTTAACATTTAATGTACTATAGATACCCAGATTCAAATGAAATGTGAATGTTGGGACCTTTCCGTAGCACCTTCATCGACTCCCACAGAATGAGAATATGGGGGAATATACAAGGGTGGTAGATCACCCCTCCCTATATACACACACACACACACACACCAAAACAATCTGAAACGGTAACACCTCATACATTCATTGGCAATTACCATTTTGTCACAAGGGGATATTTTCACAAGATCAACTAGAAAAATATGCTAAGTAGTCTATCCATCGCTCCTTTTCTGCATTGTCTGAGTGTGTTTTTTTTCTCTCTGATCCTTTCTTCCTATCTCTGTCTCCTCACTCGTCTAGGCTGCAGGCCCTGAGGGAGGCGATGAGGCGGTGTATCTCCATAGCACACTGCATGCGAACCGCTGCCTGCCTCCCTGCCTGGCTGCCATAAAACCAAAAAAACATTAGTCTTCTCTCCTCTCTTGTGTGCAGGGCATATAAAACCATTGAGGACGACGACCTGAAGTTTCCCCTAATCTATGGCGAAGGGAAGAAGGTAAGACTGCTCTCACCCTTAGCCCCGGACTCAGCCTCTCTGGACCCAGCCTGTTGACGGGACTACTCCCACAGCCTTGTTTGAGGCACCATTAGTCAGCCCACTGTCACGCTGTGGAGGAAGGAGCAGTCTTTGTCTGCAGGAAGGCTCACTGTGGTGGCATTCCAGACCATCTTTATAACAGTGTCACTGAACACACAATACGATTGCTAGTCTATGTCACGTTAATGTGGTTCCTGAGATGCAAAGCCAAAGTCTGGTTATCAGCGTATGCTACCCTGCATATTAGGGCCTCTGCCACTCATCTGACATGCAGGCAGTAGTCGGCTGTGTCATTAGATGAGGACCAGGCAGATGTCACCCAACTGCAGTCTGTTACCACACCACAGTAAGCCTCCTATCACAGTCGGCTGTGCCCACGACATCAAGTGCCGGCCAAGCTGAGTCCTTCCTTTGAAGTGAGGGGGAGAGCGATATAGAGTGATAGGAGGGGAGAGGATTGGGTTGTGCTGGAGTAACACCACCGCACTTCAAAGACCGGCACAGCCTGTCGGGCCGTACCTACGCTCAACAATTAATCCCAGGATGTTTCTCCTCCGCCCGAAGAGCTTTATCTCTGTCTTTACCCCTTAGACTCTTCCTCTTTTTCTCCTCTCTCTCTCTCTCTCTCTCTCTCATCTCGCTCTTGTTGCGGCATCTGCACTGCATACTGATCCCAGTTCAGCCCAACTGACTGTACGACTGCCTCCTCGCCCCCCTCTCTCCTCTCTCTCCCCTCCCTCCTTTATACTCTTTCGCCCCCTCTGTCTTCCCTCCTCTCTTTTTCCTTTTCCTCTCTCCTCTCTCGCCCCCTCCTTCCTCTCTCTCTCCTCCTCACATGGCTCCTTATACAATTAGCACTGCTCCCCAGCTCCCAAGCAGCTAGCCCTTTTTCAGAGGCAGAGGCGATATGTGCAGACAGTAGGAATCAAAAGGAATTTCACACAGTGTACAAATGAGGGAGACTGTAGACAACGTTGGTGTCTCAGACTAGGTAGAGAGGAGAGAGATCATTAAGGATTCACAGAACCGGAACATGTCATGATGTTGTGCTTTGCTTCATTGTACAATGAACAATCACTTCCATTGCATTTGAGGTGGCAACATGGATTATGCAGCGGTGCTTGTGTTTATTTGCCTTTTATTTTTTTAAATGGTGTTTGTGTGTTAAGATTAAAATGACTTTATTGGTCAATTGCACCCAAGGTCCAACTGTAATTTTACTTCCAATTTTAACCCAACCTCTCCTAAACACACACATACAGTTTTTTTGGAGAGGTGCGGAGGTCTGAGTGCCCAGGGTGTTGTTGGTAGGTTAAGTACCTTGCTAAGGGCACAATAGCAGGCAATGGCATCTAGGATTCGATACCAGCAACCCTCTGGTCGTCAGCTCACTTCCCGGGATTCGAACTGGCAACCTTCCGGTTGCTGACTCGCCTCTCTAACCTCTAGGGTGTGTGTTTATGAAGATAAGATTTGTAGTCCTGTATCTTGTAGCATAGAGCAGTCTCCAGGGAGATATCATTGGGGGTCATCATTATTAAAGTCATGAGGCCATCCAGTTTAAATTTTTTCCTAAATGACAGAGGAGAGTAGTGTTCATTTGGGCCAGAGTAAATAGAATTTCAACTCAGTCGATTCTAGCAGTGAATTGAAATTCATTCCATGTATTTAATAGGGAGATTTTTTTCAAAGAGGATTCTTTCAATTCATGGTTGGAATTTAAATTCCCTCTCCCGTGAAGTTGACAGACAGAATTGAAAAACCAGTAGAATTGACTCTGACACTGAGGTCCACACACATCAAAGGACTTCAATGGATCAAATTAACCCAAACATTGGTTTGAAATAATACTTGTTGCCAAAACAGAGTCGGGGATTGAGGATCATAGGGTCAGAGGGAGGTAATGTTTATAGTTCCTCTCTTTGATGGTCTCATCCCTCCACAGGCACGTGTGTTGGCTACCATCGGGGTCACCAGGGGCCTGGGAGACCACGAGCTCAAAGTGCATGACTCCAACATCTACATCAAGCCCTTTTTGTCCTGCTGCCCAGAGGTAGAGTACGGTACTACTTATTCTCTATTTCCTGTCTATCAATAACCTGGAGAGTGTAATAGTGCCATAACTGCATCAGACCTTATTGACCAAGGTCATCATGAACAAATGACAGGAAACTGCGTTTGTGTTCCAAAGGGCACCCTATTCTATATCAGGGATCATAAACTAGATTCAGCCAGCTGGTCGGGCGGCCGGAACATAATTACAAATCATTGTAGACTGCAAATTGACCACAAGAAGCCCAAACAGTTTGACTAAAACATAATCATTTCAAACCTTGCTTGCATTTAAATAAGGTCACGTTGTGTGTCTCTCTCTTATGCATGGGAGAACTTGGGAACAGATTTCTTAAATTAAAATAACTTTGAGCTGATTTCTTTTTTAAATTTTTTTTTTTTTACAGTTAAACAATTAAACAATTAAAATTCCACACATTTTTTTTGCCAAATAAAACCACCAGCAACCCTGCCCTATATAGTGCACTACTTTTGATCAGGGCCCATCATTCCATACAACCATTATCTTGTCTGCATTGAAGTTAGTGACATACCAACATTGACGTATGACATACAAATATTTCAACTCATCGTCCTAAAAGGAGTTTTCAGCTCCCAACCAACCCTCCACTGAACAATTTTCTCCTGACTCCTGATAGTCACAAGCTCTCAATACTCTCTTGATCTTTTATTTCAAAGCCCTCTTGAGTTCAGTCATGGTTCAGACAGTGTGTTTTTTTGAAGAGTTCTTGTTTTGAACCTCTATCCTTGCTGTCTATCTTCCCTTGCTGTTGCTCTAAACTTTAAAGCGACTGTAAATACATGTGCAGACAGGATGTACAGTGCATTCGGAAAGTATTCAGACCCTTTCCATTTTCCACATTATGTTCGGTTACACCCTTATTCTAAAAAAACATACAATACCCCATAATGACAAAGTGAAAACTTATCAAACAGAAATACCTTATTTAAGTATTCAGATCCTTAGCTATGAGACTTAATTGAGCTCAGGTGCATCTTGTTTCCATTGATCATCCTTGAGATGTTTATACAACTTGATTGGAGTCCACCTTTTGTGTTTGTTTGGATGTGATTTGGAAAGTCACACACCTGTCTATATAAGGTTGACAGTGAATGTCAGAGCAGAAACCAAGCCATGAGGTTGAAGGAATTGTCCGTAGAGCTCCAAGACAGGATTGTGTTGAGGCACATTTCTGGGGAAGGGTACCAGAACATTTCTTCAGCATTGAAGGTCCCCAAGAACATAGTGGCCTCCATCATTCTTTGGAACCACCAAAATTCTTCCTAGAGCTGGCTGCCTCAGTTTGGCAATCGTGGGAGAAGGGTCTTGGTCAGTGAAGTGAAGTGACCAAGAACCTGATGGTCACTCTGACAGAGCTCCAGAAGCCACTCCTCAGTAAGAGGCACATGACAGCCCGCTTGTAATTTGCCAAAATGCACTTAAAGACTCTCAGACCATGAGAAGATTATCTGGTCTGATGAAACCAAGATTGAATTCTTTGGCCTGAATGCCTAGCGTCACGTCTGGAGGAAACCTGGCACCATCACTATGGTGAAGCATGGTGGTGGCAGCATCATGCTGTGGGGATGTTTTTAAGCAGCAGGGACTGGGAGACTAGTCAGCATGTAGGGGAAAGATGAACTGAGCAAATTACAGAGATATCCTTGATGAAAACCTGCTCAGGACCTCAGACTGGGACGAAGGTTCACCTTCCAACAGGACAACAACCCTAGTCACACATCCAAAACAATGCAGGAATGGTTTCGGGACATGTCTCTGAATGTCCTTGAGTGGCCTAGCCAGAGCCCGGACTTGAACCGGATCGAACATCTCTGGGGAGACCTGAAAATAGCTGTGCAGCGATGCTCCCCATCCAATATGACAGAGCTTGAGAGGATCTGCAAAGAATAATGAGAGAAACTCCCCATATACAGGTGTGCCAAGCTTGTAGCATCATACCCAAAGAAGACTTAAGGCTGTAATCGCTGCAAAAGGTGTTTCAACAAAGTACTGAGTAAAGGGTCTGAATACTTACATAAATGTGATATTTTAGTTTTTTATATATATTTTTTTTATACATTTGCTAAAATTTCTAAACCTGTTTTTGCTTTGTCCATATGGGTTATTGGTGTAGATTGATGATGGGGGGGACGATTGAATCAATTTTAGAATAAGGCTGTAACATAACAACATGTGGAAAAAGTAAAGGGCTCTGGAAATTCCGAATGCACTGTATATACGATGGAGGTTGTGAATTGCTATGGAATCCGGTCATCAGTGGTTTCTACAGTTTCAGACTCAGTGAACCCAAGTTCAAGGCATTTCCTGTTGATCATATTTTCAAACAGTGGTGCTTGTAGGTCAGAAGTAAGACGCGGTTAGTGGGAGTGTCATCATTGTTTTACAGTAAGGCATCTCAATGTCGGAGTCTCTTGTATATTGTGAAATAGACTCTTTTATTGTTTCTCCCACTGGTTGTTATTCCAGTCAGACAGAGGCATTATTTTTCTGCCGATAGCTTTATGAATTGTGATCATAAGGTCAACAACATGTCACGGATGACCGATGATACATTAATGATAAGTCTTTGATTATTTCACAACCACTTTTACAAAAATGTCATCATGCTGTGTTTGTTCATTGACTGACTGGTATTGTATTTGTGAGGTGAAGGACGCGCCTCTTATGGAGTAACAACCATTCATTGCCATTACAGTACTCCCTCTACCAGCACATGGAAACAACAATACATCAAAACCATGGCACTTTGTCCTCAGACCAAAGCCAGTTGGTGCTCTCGGAGTGTGACATGCAGCAGGATGCCATTTTATTATACCAAATCAAATCACATTTTATTGGTCACATACTAGAGGTCGACTGATTTATTCGGAATGGGTGATTAATTGGGGCCGATTTCAAGTTTTCATAACAATCAGTATTTTTGGACACCAATTTGGCCGATTTTTAAATTTTTTAAAATTATTATTATTATTGTTTTACACCTTTTATTGAATCTTTATTTAACTAGGCAAGTCAGTTAAGAACACATTCTTATTTTCAATGATGGTCTAGGAACGGTGGGTTAACTGCCTCGTTCAGGGGCTGAACAACAGATTTTCACGTTGTCAGCTCGGGGGTTCCGTTTTGCCAGCAGCTCTTCGTTGTGCGTCTAGCATTGCGCTGTTTATGACTTCAAGCCTACCAACTCCCGAGATGAGGCTGGTGTAACTGATGTGAAATGGCTAGCTAGTTAGTGGGGTGCGCGCTAATAGCGTTTCAAATGTCACTCGCTCTGAGACTTGGAGTGGTTGTTCCCCTTGCTCTGCATGGGTAACGCTGCTCGAGGGTGGCTGTTGTCGTTGTGTTCCTGGTTCGAGCCCAGGGAGGAGTGAGGAGAGGGACGGAAGCTATCCTGTTACACTGGCAATACTAAAGTGCCTATAAGAACATCCAATCGTCAAAGGTTAATGAAATACAAATGGTATAGAGGGAAATAGTCCTATAATTCCTATAACTACAACCTAAAACTTCTTACCTGGGAATATTGAAGACTCATGTTAAAAGGAACCACCAGCTTTTATATGTTCTCATGTTCTGAGCAAGGAACTTAAACTTTAGCTTTCTTACATGGCACAAATTGCACTTTTACTTTATTCTCCAAACACTTTGTTTTTGCATTATATAAACCAAATTGAACATGTTTCATTATTTATTTGAGGCTAAATTTATTTTATTGATGTATTATATTAAGTTAAAATAAGTGTTCACTCAGTATTGTTGTAATTGTCATTATTACAAATACATTTTTAAAAATCGGCCGATTTAATCGGTATCAGCTTTTTTTTGGGTCCTAATCGGTCGACCTCTATCACATGCAATAAGATCTGCTAACCATGTGTGAGTGTAGCAAAATGCTTTTGCTTCCAACACTGCAGCAATATCTAACAATTCCACAACCACTACCTAATACACACAGATCTAAGTAAAGGAATGGAATAAGAATATATCCATATAAATATATGGATGAGCAATGACAGAGCGGCATTGGCAAGATGCAATAGATGGTATAAAATACAATATATACATATGAGATGAGTGATGCAAGATATGTAAACATTATTAAAGTGCCATTATTAAAGTGACTAGTGAATCCATATATTAAATTTGCCAATGATTTCAAGTCTGTATGTAGGCTGCAGCCTCTCTGTGTTAGTGATGGCTGTTTAACAGTCTGATGGCCTCGAGATAGACACTTATGCACCTGTACTGACCTCACCTTCTGGATGGTATAGCGGGGTGAACAGGTAGTGGCTCAGGTGGTTGTTATCTTTGATCTTTTTGGCCTTCCTGTGACATGGGGTGCTGTAGGTGTCTGGAGGGCAGGTAGTGTGCCCCGGTGATGCGTTGTGCAGACTGCACCACCCTCTGGAGAGCCTTGCGGTTGTGGGCGGTGCAGTTGCTGTACCAGGCGGCGATACAGCCCGACAGGATTTTCTCAATTGTGCATCTAAAAGCTTGAGGGTTTTAGGTGACAAGCCAAATTTCTTCAGCTTCCTGAGGTTGAAGAGGCGCTGTTGCGCCTTCTTCACCACACTTTCTGTGTGGACCATTTTCAGTTTGGACCATTTCCACCCTATCCACTGCTGTCCCATCGATGTGGTGCTCCCTCTGCTGTTTCCTGAAGTCCACGATCATATCCTTTTGTTTTGTTGACGTTGAGTGAGAGGTTGTTTTCCTGACGCCACACTCGGCATGCCCTCACCTAGGCTGTCTTGTCATTGTTGGTAATCAAAGCCCACTACTGTTGTGTCATCTGCAAACTTGATGATTGAGTTGGAGGCGTGCATGGCCAGGCAGTCATGGGCGAACAGGGAGTTCAGGAGGGGGCTGAGCATGCACCCTTGTGGGGGGTCCCAGTGTTGAGGATCAATGAAGTGGAGGTGTTGTTTCCTACCTTCACCACCTGAGGGCTGCCCATCAGGATGTCCATGATCCAATTGCACACGGCGGGGTTGAGACCCAAGGGCCTCAAGCTTAATGATGATCTTGGTGTGTACTATGGTGTTGAATGCTGAGCTTTAGTCATTGAACAGCATTTTTACATAGGTATTCCTCTTGTCCAGATGGGATAGGGCAGTGTGATTGTGACTGCATCATCTGTGGATCTACAGTACTGGGGTGGTAAGCAAATTGAAGTGGGTCTAGGGTGACCGGTTAGGTAGAGATGATATGATCCTTGACTAGTCTCTCAAAGCACTTCATGATGACAGAAGTGAGTGCTACGGGGTGATAGTCATTTAGTTCAATTACCTTTGGTGGCCAACTTGAAGCATGTGAGGACAGCATACTGGGATAGGGAGCGATTTAATATGTCTGTAAACACACCAGCCAGCTGGTCTGCGCATGCTCTGAGGACGCGGCTAGAGATGCCGTCTGGGCCGGCAGCCTTGCGAGGGTTAACGCGTTTAAATGTCTTACTCACGTCTGCCACAGAGAAGGAGAGCCCACAGTCCTTGGTAGCGGGCCGCGTCAGTGGCACTGTATTATCCTCAAAGCGTGCAAAGAAGGTGTTTAGTTTGTCCGGAAGCAAGACGTAGGTTCCGTGACGTGGTTGGTTTTCCTTTTGTAGTCCGTGATTGTCTGTAGACCCTGCCGCATGCGTCTCATGCCTGAGCCGTTGAATTGCGACTCCACTTTGTCTCTATACTGACATTTTGCTTGTTTGATTGTCTTGCGGGGGGAATAACTACACTGTTTTTATTCAGCCATATTCCCAGTCACCTTTCCATGGCTAAATGCGGTGGTTCGCGCTTTCAGTTTTGCACTAATGCTGCCATCTATCTATGGTTTCTGGTTAGGGTACATATTAATGATCCAATACACTTCCTTATAAACTCACTCACCGAATCAGTGTATATGTCAATATTAATCTCTGAGGCTACCCGGGAACATGTCCCAGTCCGTGTGATCAAAATAATCTTTAAGTGTGAATTCCGATTGGTCAGACCTGCGTTGAAGTGTCCTTAGCACAGGTACATCCTGTTTGAGTTTCTGCCTATAGTAAGGGAGGCGCAAAATGGAGTCGTGGTCAGATTTTCCCAAAAGAAGGGCGGGGGAGTGTCTTGTATGTATTGCGGAAGTTAGAGTAGCAGTGATCCAGTGTTTTACCAGCACGAGTGCTACAGTCAGTATGCTGGTAGAATTGAGGTAGCCTTGTTCTCAAATTTGCTTTGTTAAAATCCCCAGCTACAATAAATGCAGCCTCAGGATATATAGTTTCCAGATTGCATAAAGTCCAGTGAAGTTCCTTGAGGGCCGTCGTGGTATCGGCTTTAAGGGAGGATAAACATGGTTGTGACCATAACCGAGGAGAATTCCCTTGGGAGATAATATGGTTGGCATTTGATTGTGAGGAATTCTAGGTCAGGTGAACAAAATGACTTGATGATGTATGTTGTTACAATTACACCATGAGACATTAATCATGAAACATACACCCCCGCCCTACTATTTATTCCTGTCGGCGCGATGCACAAAGAATCCAGGTGGCTCTACCGACAGCATATCCCGAGAGAGCCATGTTTCCGTGTAACAGAGTATGCTACAATCCCTGATGTCTCGCTGGAAAGCAACCCTTGCCTTAATTTTGTTGACCTTGTTATCTGGAGACTGGGTATTAGCGAGTAATATACTTGGAAGCAGTGGGTAGTGTGCGCGCCTCCGAAGTCTGGCCAGATGACCGCTCCGTCTGCCTCTTCGGCGGGGTTGTTTTGGGTCAGCCTCTGGAATCAGTTCAAATGCCCGGTGTGGTTCGGACAAAGGATCCGCTTCAGGAAAGTCGTATTCCTGGTCGTAGTGCTGGTAAGTTGACGTCGCTCTGATATCCAATAGTTCTTCCTGGCTGTATGTAATAACACTTAAGATTTTCTGGGCTAACCATGTATACATCAAAAAAAATTACTGCAAAGTTTCCTAAGGACTAGAAGCAAGGCAGCCCTCTCTGTCGGCGGCATATTTTCCAGAAGATGCATAAAGAGAGTGTGCTGTAGCAGAGGTAATGGGCACAGTAACACTGATCTATACAGTTAGAAGACCTCTTTGTGGAACCTGGAAGCTCTAGCTGTCTTGTCATAAAATATGAGATCAAGCTCAAGGAAAGGAAGACCATATGGTCATGTCCATGTAAAAGGACCCATGAGCAACAACGTGAAGTTCATAGGTGCATCTCAAATTGGGTGTCAAATGAAAGCTAAGAGTCTATATTTGTGAGAAATTAAGGCATTTCTTTTTTCAACCATTTTCCATCCTGACGATTCGGAGTAAGCAAAGTAAGCAAAGGCTTTGATTTCTGGTCAAACAGATGGAAAATGGGTTTTAGAAAACATCTACTAGAAAAAGTCTTAAGGCATTAGAAATGCATCAAAACAGAAAAATGTTGAAGACATTTGAAATTATTTTACCAAAAACCTGCATATCTTTAAGATTCTTTTCAAATGTCTCATCCTCATGAGGGAGAATAATGAAAGTTCACAGAGGTAATAAGTAAAGGTAGACCTATCAATCAGTTATGTTTTTAGTAATATCAATTTGGTTTATGAATTAATTAAGTGATTTTAAAACACAATTCCGTTACCAAATCAGAAATGGAATTTCCCAAAATGCATGCAATTGAAATGGCTACAATGGGAAATCATAGACAAACCACATTTGGGTTCACAAGTTTAGACAGCGCAGTAGAGTATAGTTCAGTAAAGTATAGTACTGTACAGTAGAGCACATGAGTCGAGTACACTATATTGTACTCTACTGTGCTGTACTTTGATGTCCTAACTTGTGAAACAGACATCTATGAATGGTTCAGACCAACCAAATTTGGTATTGTTTGGGGGCAGAGCTCATTAAAATAATAGGCAGTGTGTAGTCAGTTGTTGTGCCTGTTGTTGTGTCAGTTGTTGTGCCATGTCATAGCTGACATCCCATTTTTTCGGCAGACATCATTGAATCAGATATTTAAGAGTTTTTGGAAAATGTGGACACACAAAAAAAAACAGATTTTACCGAAATTCTGTTAGTTCTTCCAGTAAATGTGTTTTCGAAGTTTACATACACTTAGGTTGGAGTCATTAACTCGTTTTTCAACCATTCCACAAATTTCTTGTTTAACAAACTATAGTTTTGGCAAGTCAGTTGTGTCATGCACACAGTAGATGTCTTAAGTCATTATTCAACAATTGTTTACAGACAGATTATTTCACTTATATTTCACTGTATCACAATTCCAGTGGGTCAGAAGTTTACATACACTAAGTTGACTGTGCATTTAAAACAGCTTGGAAAATTCCAGAAAATGATGTCATGGCTTTAGAAGCTTCTGATCGGCTAATTGACATCATTTGAGTCAATTGGAGGTGTACCTGTGGATGTATTTTAAGGCCTACCTTCAAACTCAGTGCCTCTTTGCTTGACATCATGGAAAATCAAAATAAATAAGAAGACCTCAGGAAAAAAAATTGTAGACCTCGACAAGTCTGGATCATCCTTGGGAGCAATTTCCAAACGCCTGAAGGTACCACGTTCATCTGTACAAATAATAGTACACAAGTTTAAACACCATGGAACCATAGGAGCTGTCATACCGCCCTGGAAGGAGACTCATTCTGTCTCCTACAGATGAACGTACTTTGTTGCAAAAAGTGCAAATCAATCGCAGAACAACAGCAAAGGCCCCTGTGAAGATGCTGGTGGAAACGGGTACAAAAGTATCTATATCCACAGTAAAACGAGTCCTATATCGACTTAACTTGAAAGGCCGCTTACCAAGGAAGAAGCTCCTGCTCCAATACCGCCATAAAAAAAGCCAGACTACGATTTGCAACTGCACATGGAGATAAAGATCGTACTTTTTGGAGAAATGTCCTCTGGTCTGATGAAATAAAAATAGAACTGTTTGGCCATAATGACCATTGTTATGTTTGGAGGAAAAAGGGGGAGGCTTGTAAGCTGAAGAACATCATCCCAACCATGAAGCACGGTGGTGGCAGCATCATGTTGTGGGGAGTGCTTTGCTGCAGGAGGGACTGGTGCACTTCACAAAATGGATGGCATCATGAGGGTGAAAAATTATGTGGATATATTGAAGCAACATCTGAAGACATCAGTTGCAAATGGGTCTTCCAAATGGACAATGACCCCAAGCATACTTCCAAAGTTGTGGCAAAATGGCTTAAGGACAACAAAGTCAAGGTATTGGAGTGGCCATCACAAAGCCCTGACCCCAATCCAATAGAACATTTGTAGGCAGAACTGAAAAAGCGTGTGCGAGCAAGGAGGCATGTAAACCTGACTCAGTTACACCAGCTCTGTCAGGAGGAATGGGCCAAAATTCACCCAACTTATTGTGGGAAGATTGTGGATGGCTACCCGAAATGTTTGACCCAAGTTAAACCATTTTAAAGGCAATGCGGGGCGGCAGGGTAGCCTAGTGGTTAGAGCGTTGGACTTAGCAACCAGAAGGTTGCAAGTTCAAACCCCCGAGCTGACAAGGTACAAATCTGTCGTTCTGCCCCTGAACAGGCAGTTAACCCACTGTTCCTAGGCCGTCATTGAAAATAAGAATTTGTTCTTAACTGACTTGCCTGGTTAAATAAAGGTTAAACATTTTTTTTAAAAATGCTAACAAATACTAACTGAGTGTATGTAAACTTTTGACCCACTGGGAATGTGATGAGAGAAATAAAATAAATAAATAAATCATTCTCTCTACTATTATTCTGACATTTCACATACTTAAAATAAAGTGGTGATCCTAACTGACCTAAGTCAGACCTGTCTTTGCTAGGTAAAGCCCCACCTTATCTCAGCTCACTGGTCACCATAGCAGAACCCACCAGTAGCAGGCGCTCCAGCAGGTATATTTAACTGGTCACCCCCAAAGCCAATTCCTACTTTGGCCGCCTTTCCTTCCAGTCCTCTGCTGCCAATGACTCGAACGAATGACTGGAACAAAAATCACTGAAGCTGGAGACTCATAGCTCCCCTACTAACTTTAAGCACCAGCTGTCAGAGCAGCTCACAGATCACTGCACCTGTAAATAGCCCACCCAACAACCTCATCCCCATACTTTATTTATTTTTTCTGCTCCTTTGCACCCCAGTATCTCTACTTTGACATCTATCACTCCAGTGTTTAATTGCTAAATTGTAAATATTTTGCCACTATGGCCTATTTATTGCCTTACCTCCCTTATCTTACCTCATTTGCGCACACTGTACATATACAGTAAATAACACATTAGAAATAAAAGTCTGTTTGTTTATACCATGTGTAACTCTGTGTTGTTGTTTGTGTCGCACTGCTTTGCTTTATCTTGGCCAGGTCGCAGTTGTAAATGAGAACTTGCCTACCTGGTTAAATAAAGGTGAAATATATATATTTTTTAAATAAGGCATTTTTTACTAGGATTAATTGTCAGGAATTGTGAAAAACTGAGTTTAAATTTATTTGGCTGAGGTGTATTGTAAACTTCTGACTTCTTCAACTGTAGCTCATTCTAATATTTCTACTACTGTACATTACATTTTAGTTACACTGTTTTGTACACACTGCATATTTATTTCTATACTGGATTCATAACCCACTATCTACTGCTGTACATATTATTCTTAGTACATCGTGTATATATGTATAGGTTGCATTTGGATTACTGTTGCAGTGCTATTTGGTTGTTAATTGAATTTATTCTGACATTTTGATAATTTTTTAAAATACGTTTTAATATTGTATACTGTGACATTTTACTGCCTTGTTAGGAGCTAGTAACGTACCGTGTACGCGACCAATAAACTTTGAGTTGATAGTGGTGGAGACATGTTACAAATGATTTACAGACAGGATGTGCCTCTGTGATCTTCTCTCTGGAATAACATAACCATTTACCTCCCTCTATGCCCATCTACAGGTCAAAGTGTACCCTCTGACTCAGTACGAACACGGGGTGGATGACGTCCTGGTGATGGGGACAGACGGGCTGTGGGACGTTCTCTCCAACCAGGAGGTTGCCGAGGCAGTCACCTGCTTCCTGGCCAACTGTGACCCTGATGACCAGCATAGGCATGTTCCGCTCATTCTACTGTAGCACAGCTGCTGCCCCCAGGCAGATAGACAGATAAATGTTGTAGTCTCAAGCCTGAACTTCCACTCACCCCATTCTTATTTGGAGAGGATGAATGTTGTTATCTTGTCGTAATTACACACTTTTCTAAACATTTGGATAAGTACTTTCTGAAGTTGATGAAGAGCTTGTGAGACTAGTAATGGAAAGATTCCTTTCTTGAGGATGCCATGGCATGGTGGTTGATTTAAGTAACCAAAACAGGAAAAACATTCAAATCGTTTCCGAAATGTCCTGCCCCTTCAAGTCTTTCTTAGTTTGGGGATTAGTAAGTTCGCCACAGGTGGCTAGTGGAAGAGTTTAAAGACTTTCTGAATGGTAGGTTGTCATTTCATTATTCTCTTGATATTTGTACACACACTGGAGAGTAACACAACTAGCTGTCTGCTTTATGTCTCAGTATACTGTCCTTTGTCTCTTCCATTGTGCCCCAGGTACACGATGACAGCTCAGGACCTGGTCATGAGGGCGCGGGGGGTTCTGAAGGACCGAGGCTGGAGGATAGCCAACGACCGGCTGGGCTCTGGAGATGACATATCTGTCTACATCATCCCTCTGATGTACGGCAATCGGCAGACATAGCCAAGGCCCAGCTCGCCAGCACCCACCATGGGACTCAAGACATAGGTGTGTCCGAAATGGCGCCCTATTCCCTATATAGTGCACTGCACTACATTTATCCAAGTCCATAAAAAGTAGTGCACTATATAGGGTATAGGATGCAATTTTAGGCACTCGCCCAAGTGGCAGACCTAGCTGAGGCCCAGCTAACCACCCACCATGGGACTCTAGACAGGCTGCTCCCCCTCTCCCATCTATCCTAACCCCCCTTTCCTTAAATCAATGCCCTGGTGCTCTCACAGTGCTTAAACCTGGATTGTTTTCCTGGGGAAGCAAAATGGCACCTGGTTGTTGTACAGTACAGGGTAGCATGATTGTGCTTCTCTCTTGTGAAAGGAAATTCTCAGGATGTTACAATATACAGTACCTTTAGTTTCTTCTTTTGTTTCTGTGCTGCAAATTAAAAATGGACAATTCTGGAGTCAAAGGCCTATGAGGGCCATGTATTTGAAACTATTCAGTAGGCTATGGTTTCTGCATAGCCAAGTATTTTACAATGGAAGGGTATAGCTATCACAAAGGTGATCCTACTCTTTTGGATATCGCATGGGACAATTTTAAATGAAGGGCAAAGGGACCGTCTTTTGAAGTGCAATGCTTTATGATGTTGGTTTTTAGCCTATTTAGATGAGATATTGTTAATATATTACTGATTATGAACATGTAAATAAGCTTAAACATGAATGGATTTTAGATGTAGATTTCAGTTCTATACCCTGTTTGAGTTGTGTGTACAGTATATGTTATGGAACCTGTTTTGTTTCTATGATGTTCTGTGTGTCTTTTCTGACTAAGGTCAACCATAGGTCACTGACCTAGATTAGGGGTGTCAAACATACAATCTGGCCTGAGGGTGATTTTAGTCAAAATCAGTTTTGTGTTTAGAAATTATCTACATTTTATACTGTTTCTTGACTGTGTTCAACTTACTAATAATCACCTAAATGAAAGCTAGACAGTCAGGGAGCATCAAATTCCAAAAACGAAGGATAGAGGACAATTTTTTTTAACCACATTTTGACAGCTAGGAAATCATTAAAATATATGACTAGCAACATGATTGACTCTTCTGACCTAGACTGTACAATCCTACCACAAACATTACTATAGCTTTCAGAACCGTGGTTTGGGTGTTCCTCTCCAAGTGTAAAATGAATGAAGTCAGACTGGTTTGATTGCCAGTGACTGTTTATCTCTCATTGTTTACCTTTTCTCCATTTTGATGGGTTTGTATTTTCTTTGTCACTGCTGTACTCCTGAATCTGAATTTACTTAGAGGATATGAAGGGACACGTCTTCACACTCGATTAGGGTTGCAAACGGCATGTGTATTACTGGAAACTTTCTACGTTTTTTGTGGTATCCATCACAAGTGGCCATTTTGGGTACATTCGATTATCACAGGGGTCTATAATAATCTCTGACCCTCTGTGTGGCTTTATCACATGTACAATATATGAAATAATTGAATAAGACGATAAAGTATCGAATGAGAAAGCTGTAAAACATTATCCTAAATATACATTTAGAGAATACCATTGGTGTTTAATGAGGGTTTCAGCATTAAATATCTTTATTTTTATAAAATATTTTACAAACCTTTTATTTATATTACTATGTATTTATTGGCTTCCAACTGGTGTCAGTTGTGGGGGAAAAAAAGTCAGTTGGCAGAGTTGAGGGATAATCAACAAAGGGCTATGCGTTCTATGCAAAACATGAACAACGTGTAAGGTGTGTTCCAAGACGCGATAGCGGAGTAGACTGACCTTCCCCGGAGTTTTGATTATTTCCCAGAGAACGCATAGAGCCCTGAGTTGATTATCCATTTTATACCATAGCTATACTTTAACACATTTGCCAGAAATGTGTTCAAGTTGTCTTGATAACCAAACAGACTTGCTGGTGTAGCTAACCAAACCATTAATCCTAGCTTGCTATTATGAAAATCGAATTCGACAATGCCAATGTTTTCAATTCGACTTTTGCTTTCAAAAGCAGCTCAAACAAAACATGTAAGAGTGAACTATAGCCATTGAATTTTATGGTGTTGATATACCGTGCCTTTATAGGGAAATGATGCATGCTCTAGAATGCCAATCAGAAACAAGTATTCAACAATGCCATGGTATAGTTAAGCAATAAGGCCCGAGGGGATGTATATGGCCAATATACCACAGCTAAGGGCTGTTCTTAAGCACAATGCAGCGCAGAGTGTCTGGATACAGCCCTTAGCCATGGTATTTTAGCCATATACTGTACCACAAAGCACTGCCGGGCCTTATTGCTGTTATAAATTGGTTCCCAAAAATAAATATTTTATCATTCCCGTGGTATACTTTCTGATATACCACAGCTTTCAGTCAGTCAGCATTCAGGGCTCTACTGCCCAGTTTATAGTTGGAGAAAAAAAAATCTGTTGTTGATTAGATGCTTTTTTCATTAATAAGGCTGTTTTCTCTTGAACCATAATATCTATCTACTAGAAACCCATGGAAAATATGGACACAGTTAAAATAAATTAATACTATGATATACAGTGCCTTGCGAAAGTATTCGGCCCCCTTGAACTTTACGACCTTTTGCCACATTTCAGGCTTCAAACATAAAGATATAAAACTGTATTTTTTTGTGAAGAATCAACAACAAGTGGGACACAATCATGAAGTGGAACAACATTTATTGGATATTTCAAACTTTTTTAACAAATCAAAAACTGAAAAATTGGGCGTGCAAAATTATTCAGCCCCTTTACTTTCAGTGCAGCAAACTCTCTCCAGAAGTTCAGTGAGGATCTCTGAATGATCCAATGTTGACCTAAATGACTAATGAAGATAAATACAATCCACCTGTGTGTAATCAAGTCTCCGTATAAATGCAACTGCACTGTGATAGTCTCAGAGGTCCGTTAAAAGCGCAGAGAGCATCATGAAGAACAAGGAACACACCAGGCAGGTCCGAGATACTGTTGTGAAGAAGTTTAAAGCCGGATTTGGATACAAAAAGATTTCCCAAGCTTTAAACATCCCAAGGAGCACTGTGCAAGCGATAATATTGAAATGGAAGGAGTATCAGACCACTGCAAATCTACCAAGACCTGGCCGTCCCTCTAAACTTTCAGCTCATACAAGGAGAAGACTGATCAGAGATGCAGCCAAGAGGCCCATGATCACTCTGGATGAACTGCAGAGATCTACAGCTGAGGTGGGAGACTCTGTCCGTAGGACAACAATCAGTCGTATATTGCACAAATCTGGCCTTTATGGAAGAGTGGCAAGAAGAAAGCCATTTCTTAAAGATATCCATAAAAAGTGTTGTTTAAAGTTTGCCACAAGCCACCTGGGAGACACACCAAACATGTGGAAGAAGGTGCTCTGGTCAGATGAAACCAAAATTGAACTTTTTGGCAACAATGCAAAACGTTATGTTTGGCGTAAAAGCAACACACCCCATCACCCTGAACACACCATCCCCACTGTCAAACATGGTGGTGGCAGCATCATGGTTTGGGCCTGCTTTTCTTCAGCAGGGACAGGGAAGATGGTTAAAATTGATGGGAAGATGGATGGAGCCAAATACAGGACCATTCTGGAAGAAAACCTGATGGAGTCTGCAAAAGACCTGAGACTGGGACGGAGATTTGTCTTCCAACAAGACAATGATCCAAAACATAAAGCAAAATCTACAATGGAATGGTTCAAAAATAAACATATCCAAGTGTTAGAATGGCCAAGTCAAAGTCCAGACCTGAATCCAATCGAGAATCTGTGGAAAGAACTGAAAACTGCTGTTCACAAATGCTCTCCATCCAACCTCACTGAGCTCGAGCTGTTTTGCAAGGAGGAATGGGAAAAAATGTCAGTCTCTCGATGTGCAAAACTGATAGAGACATACCCCAAGCGACTTACAGCTGTAATCGCAGCAAAAGGTGGCGCTACAAAGTATTAACTTAAGGGGGCTGAATAATTTTGCACGCCCAATTTTTCAGTTTTTGATTTGTTAAAAAAGTTTGAAATATCCAATAAATGTCGTTCCACTTCATGATTGTGTCCCACTTGTTGTTGATTCTTCACAAAAAAATAAAGTTTTATATCTTTGTTTGAAGCCTGAAATGCAAAAGGTCGCAAAGTTCAAGGGGGCCGAATACTTTCGCAAGGCACTGTATATATATATTTTTTTACACTTCTAGTATCAATTACCAAAGTTATGATAGATTGTGAAAGATTTTCTGTGAATTATCAAAATTACTGAAGATTGTGGTAACTTTGGTAAATTACTGGTAGCTTTGCAACCCTACATTTGATACATAATACTGAAACATCTACCTCATGCTTTTGGTTTGTTTTAAACAAGAGATCCAATCCCTTGTCCCTGTTTCACCTGTGCATTTTTTCTATATGTCAAATACATGTCTGCATCATCCTGTGTTGCGTGCTTGTTTACTTTAGAAATATGAAACTGCATAGGTACAGTGCATGTGCCATTCTTTACTTAAATAATCTCATGTCACTAGTTTTCATACTAGTATGGCTTAGTCTAGCTTTGTTCAACATTGTATAAGGGCAAGGATGGGCAACTCATCATGAGGGGCAACAGTTGCGCTCGCATACACACAAAACATTTTAGTACCCCCCCCTGAGAGCAGAGATTTAAAAAATAAAAAAAGTTTAGAGTTCATTTTGAGAATTTACAAATGTTGCAGTTCTAAAGCAAGTTTGCTGCAATTCTACACAGTTTGCAGTGTTTAATATGATAACTGAGTGAGACTGATTTAACAAAGTAAATTGGGGCCCATTGATTGTAATTCGACCATAATAAGTTTATATAGTTTAGCAGCCAGCTAACTTAGCAATCAAAAATGATTTAGCTGTCATTGGCTAATTTACTGACTCTGACATAAGATGAAAACTGTTGATGCACAACCAGATTTCTTAAATTGCACCATGTGTATTTTACTATTTGAAATCTCAACAGTAAGTTGAGACCCTGACTAAGTTCCCCCAAAGGACGTTCAACATATCTGTCGTATATTACATGAATAAAACATAAGTAGAAATGGTTTACTGAATGTTGTGAGGGCAGAATATTTACTTGGACATGGTTGTGTCATTTTATCTTGAAACAAATGCTTGATTTATTCAAAAGTTCAAGTTACAACAAGTGTGCACACTCAAGTTAACATTCAGACCTTAAAGGCTAGAGTTACATCAGATACATGTATTAGGAAGTGTTTGGGAGAAACACAAAAGATGCATTGGAATGTTGGAATGAAAGTCTGTTTGTTGTCGTTTTGAAATTGTTAACTTGTAGTTTACTGTTCCTATGTCACACAACTCAGGGAGCTATGTGACTGATTCTCATGCCAGATGTCGAACATAATCTTTTCTCTGTACAGAGTGTATTTTATCCTGTATCCTTGTGTTATTATGCAGTCTGGTACTTACACTTTGCTGAACGATACTCTGCAAACTAACCATTTATGGCATTGACCTGAATCAATTTCTGTTCAGATACAGTATGAAGGATGTACAGTGTCTTGGGTTCCCACCTTTTACCCTTTTATGGATCAGAGGATGGAACTAGCATCTATTTAAATGCTTGATGCACTTCAGTCAATGTAGTATGTATATTCTTTATTCAATACAGTGGGCTGACAATGTCTCCTGGATGACCAGTCAGGAGCTACATTAATAGGCATTCCATCTCATGTAGGACCTCTACTGATGACACTGATGCTCTAAAGATAAACCCATACAGTCTCTAATGATGTCAGAACTTGGGACTTGCAAGATGTGTCTGTGGCGTTTTAAGTGGATTCGTATCTTGAGTTGTGTAAAAGCGTTTTTAGGGAGGTGTTGACGTCAAATCAGTCTCTAGTCATGCATATTCCATATTAACTCTTATCACTGTTCCTTTGACCTTTTTGGTAGCATGTTTCTTTTCAAGCTGTTTCAATGTGTTTCTGTTTTGATTACACAAACGTTACTCAACTGCTCTATGACTGACTCGCTCAAAACAATACAGAAAGAGACTCAAGTAGAATGTTAAAAAAAATATTGTAAATACGGTACACTGTAAAAAGACAAGTCGGAAACAAGTCTATCCTTTGTAATACTGTATGTGTTGGACATTTTTTGTAACTCCAAAAAACACTAAATGAAGTAAACGGGAATTCGTAATGTCTTCAAAACGTAAGGGCAGTGTAAAGAAATGAAGGATTGCTTTTACAATTTATAAAGAATGCTGTGTCATTCCAAAGCCTCTTTTCTTGTAAATGTTAGAAGTAAAAACAAATGTACAAAGGGTACACACATCAACACAACGTACCATTGTGTATATCTACAACAACAGATTTAGATAGACCTACATTATGTAAATCAGATGGATACAGTACATACTACACAGGACTCGTATAGGAAGCCTTTGTGTTTCGGGAGTGTTTAGGGCTCAATAACCAGATGGCACTAGACGTTTTGCTATAGACAGATGGAAGGTGGTGATTGATTCCTGAGTAGAGCAGCACTTTGGTGAGCCCTGTGTGGCATGCAGGGAGGATTGGCCCCCTGGGGGAGCAGACAGCTGGAGTGCTGGAGACCTGTCTGGAAGGAGGCAGGAGGTCGACTGTCTGGCTGATCTGATACCAGGGCTCTCAATTTGTCTTTCTGTGATTCCTCACATCCAGCCTCCTTGCCGGCAAGTGTCTATCCTGTGAAAATGTATGAAAAAAAAAACAGATACATTCTATCAATCATTTGGAAATTTTCATGTTCTGCATGATTAAAATCGATTTCAAGTCTTCACAAATTTTCGGTGATCTGGTACAAAATGCGCAAAGATGCCAGGGGAAAGACAGCCTAGCCATGCGTCTTTCTCCCGCCCCTTCAAACTCAATGCAAGGCATTGACATGACTTGTGCAAGCTTGTTTTTACTTTATACTGCCAGCTAACGGACAGCGAAAGGCAGGCAGAGAGCTTCAATGCCTTTCATGTTTCAATATGTCCCATTCATTTTCATTGCTCTCAAATAATGCATATTGGCGTGTGAAAAGTAATGGGTTAGGCAGAGCTCGCTACTGCCTATGGACTTCACGCCTCATCTCTTCACACGTCATCTGCCGCCTTTTGGTGGTTATGCTCGATTTGCTGCTAGCTAAAGTAAACTGATCAGGATGGCTAACACATTGCATCTGAAACAGTTTTCAAAGTTGGATTTTCTAGTGGGTGATAGGGAATGGAAGACCAACATCTGATTTGAGGGACTTTGATCAAAGGAAGGGACAGAAAGTAACACGATCATTTCAATCTGGGTGTTATAAACGGAAAGACTGGCTCTGTGGCTAAGCAACTAGCTGCCGACTCTTAATGCTTCCCCTGCCGGCAGTTCTCCACAAGCGACAGCGTGTGGATAAGAGACAGTTACTGCGACTTGAACAAATTGCCTATAGCTGCGACAAGCAGCTCTGGACCTTTTCATGGTCCAGAGTGCCAGTGCTCCCCCACACGCCCACTGTTTGCTAAAACAGGTGATTTTAGAGAAGTGGTGTGACCAACATACAGTTGAAGTCAGAAGTTTACTTACACCTTAGCCAAATACATTTAAACTCAGTTTTTCACAATTCCTGACATTTAATCCTAGTAAAAATTCCCAGTTTTAGGACAGTTAGGATCACCACTTTATTTTAAGAATGTGAAATGTCAGAATAATAGTAGAGAGAATGATTTATTTGAGCTTTTATTTATTTCATCACATTCCCAGTGGGTCAGAAGCTCCTGACAGAGCTGGTGTAACTGAGTCAGGTTTGTGGGCCTACTTGCTCGCACATGCTTTTTCAGTTCTGCCCACACATTTTCTATAGGATTTGAGGTCAGGGCTTTGTGATGGCCACTCCAATACCTTGACTTTGTTGTCCTTAAGCCATTTTGCCACAACTTTGCTTGGGGTCATTGTCCATTTGCGACCAAGCTTTAACTTCCTGACTGATGTCTTGAGATGTTGCTTCAATATATCCACATAACTTAGCTCCCTCATGATGCCATCTATTTTGTGAAGTGCACCAGTCCCTCCTGCAGCAAAGCACCCCCACAACATGATGCTGCCACCCCCGTGCTTCACGGTTGGGATGGTGTTCTTCGGCTTGCAAGCCTCCCCCTTTTTCCTCCAAACACAACGATGGCCAAACCGTTATATTTTTGTTTCATCAGACCAGAGGACATTTCTCCAAAAAGTACGATCATTGTCCCCATGTGCAGTTGCAAACCGTAGTCTGGCTTTTTTATGGCGGTTTTGGAGCAGTGGCTTATTCCTTGCTGAGCAGCCTTTCAGGTTATGTTGATATAGGACTCGTTTTACTGTGGATATAGATACTTTTGTACCTATTTCCTTCAGCATCTTCAAGGTCTTTTGCTGTTGTTCTGGGATTGAATTTCACTTTTCGCACCTAAGAAGGAGCGAAATTAAGACAGAACGCGTCTCCTTCCAGAGCGGTATGACGGCTGTGTGGTCCCATGGTGTTTATACTTGCGTACTATTGTTTGTACAGATGAACGTGGTACCTTCAGGCGTTTGTAAATTGCTCCCAAGGATGATCCAGGCTTGTGGAGGTCTGCAATTTTTTTTGTCTGAGGTCAGAAAACGTTTGAACTCTGTCATTGCCAACAAAGGGTATATAACAAAGTATTGAGATAAGCTTTTGTTATTGACCAAATACTTATTTTCCACCATAATTTGCAAATAAATTCATTAAAAATCCTACAATGTGATTTTCTGGAATTTTTTTCTCATTTTGTCTGTCATAGTTGAAGTGTACCAATGATGAAAATTACAGGCCTCTCTCATCTTTTTAAGTGGGAGAACTTGCACAATTGGTGGCTGACAATACTTTTTTGCCCCACTGTAGATGTCATAACCGAGTTGCCAAAACTATAGTTGTTAACAAGAAATTTGTGGAGTTGTTGAAAAACAAGTTTTAATGATTCCAACCTAAGTGTATGTAAACTTCCAACTTCAACTGTAGATCATCCCTAGGAAACAGAGGGAAGATCTCCAAATGTCCAATGAACTGCTCTCTCTCGCCTGTCATGCAGGTCTTGTTACACAGTAGGGTAACACTCTGTTGTGTTGTTTTTGAGGGTGAGCGTTGCTTACGCAAAACCAGTCTCCAAGCCTTTAGCCCGTCACATGGGACCGTCTATTGTGCTTGAGGCTTTCCCATGGCAGCCTTTTGAGCCACTGGAAAGTGATGAGTTGTAATATTTATATTCTAACCAGCTTTGCCATCTATCTTATGCCTGCAAAGTGAGTGAGTGGGCGGCACGCACTGTCAGCCCACCGTTCGTGCCTTCAGTTTGCCCCAGGGTCCTCCTGGATACCTTGGTACCCAAATACCTCCTTTATGCCAGTCAGTAGCAACCGTCTTGTAGCAGGCTGGAGCTTGTGGTTACACCCACCGCTCATACCGTTTACAGAAGTAGAGTGTCTCCACCGTTTGTGTCCAGCAGGCGCCCAGCACATTTTCTTGGATAAAAGCAAGAGTATTGCGCTACAGCGGCTACGACCCCTGCGTTTTTCTGTAACGGGAGGCCCCCTTCCTTTTAATGGCTATCTTTGGATAGTGGAGGATATTGTATTGGAAAATGCAATAGCAATAGTTACAGCTCAGAAGGCTACCTCTTGGGCACTGTTTTTAAGGCATCTCCTTATGGGAGATTTGCATTTTTGAATGTGTGGCCACCCCTCGTACTTTAATGAGGTCTGTACCGACTTGATGTCACTGCACCTTCTTTGGAGAGATGCGCCATATCCCATAGTTAGACATCAAAACGAGAATTTGAAATAGAACTCAAGGTTACTATGAGAATATGAGTGAGATGTCTTACCACTTTTCCCTGCTCGCAAGAGCCACAAGGAAGAGAGGCATGCTTGACAGTGACCAGTTGGCAGGCGAGTGGCTACGTTTATGGAGGAGAGGGGTTTACCTCTTTCGCCACTCAAGTTATCTGTCTCAACATACGCTGTGTGATTGGATACTTCGAACCTCGGGACCTGCCCAGGCAAATCCCATAGTGCGACATCTCACTCATATTCTCATAGAACTGGGGTTACGCAAGTAACCTTGAGTTATGGCGCACCAGTGGCCATTATACTGTATTGTTATTATCAGACCACATTATCCTATCCTAGAGTAGTGATTAAAATATGCACACACACCCATCCACCCATGTACATACGCACACAGACAATCTATATTGGATATCAAAGTGCTGTAGTGGGAGTCTGACACTCCTAGGTCCTCCACAGGAGTCTGAGAGCCATCTGGTCCATAACCCTTACCCCACCCATTCCCATACAGTCAGACCAGCATTGATCTGGCAATCCACTCCTACTCTCCCCATGCGTGTGTGGTCCAGATTGTTTAACAGCGATGACACAGTCAGTCACTCTTGTCTGGGTGAATTGTTTTTCCAAGGTCGTCACATAGCTCCACAGCAGAGAACAGAACCAAGGGAGTAGCTAGCTGACTAAGCGAGACAAGGGTCGATTCTCATCATCCCTGCCTGCCGCTGTGAATGCGATGAGGGTACAGGTACGCCCAGGCAGGCAGTAGGCACCTCACAATCAATAACTGGATCAATGACTGTATAGGGAAACTGGATAGATATTTTGAGTCCCACAGCTAGAGGAAAATGGGAACAGAGTGAGGGAGGGGGGCACAGTCACATTTGAGGCATGTGCGCTATGGGCCCGGCTCAGACTAAGTGAATGTATGTCTTTCCTATTCACGCCTTTCCTATGCACTTCTCAGTAGTTGGTATTCAAACTTACCTTAAGCAGGTTGGTAAAGGGCTTTGAAGGCGGGGCTCCCTTGTGTGCACTGAATACGATAAGGGTTGAACAGTAGTTCTATAAATCTGAACACCAACTTCTGAGAAGTGCGTAGGAAAGGTGAGTGTAGGAAAGGTGTACATTTCCTACATTTGAATCGGGCCTTTACATCAAGTGTTTACAGTCCCACTGTGGAAGTTGCGCTATATTATAGTTAATGCTTGAAACCTATAACGGTTTTGATATTTTGGGGTACAGGGCCAGAAAAAGCGAAAAGCTCTAAGAAGTGAAACATTTGTGGATGTCTTGTCTTTGTTGGGAGTTTTGTAGTGCCAGCTGTCCTGTCTTTCCTTTTGTCTGTGCTTTCAGGACACCTTTCCTTTTGTCTGTGCTTTCAGGACACCTTTCCTTTTGTCTGTGCTTTCAGGACACCTTTCCTTTTGTCTGTGCTTTCAGGACACCTTTCCTTTTGTCTGTGCTTTCAGGACACCTTTCCTTTTGTCTGTGCTTTCAGGACACCTTTCCTTTTGTCTGTGCTTTCAGGACACCTTTCCTTTTGTCTGTGCTTTCAGGACACCTTTCCTTTTGACTATAATGTTAGTGTTGTTAGCAATGCAAAGGAATATGGGGAATGTAGAGAATGTTTAGTTTACACACCAAGAGGCAGATCCTCCAGTCCGGTCCATCAGAAGGTGTAGCAGGGGAGGCAGCGGTAGACGGTTCTGTTCCAGGGTGCAGATGTGATGATAATCATAGGAGGGAGCAGGCTGATTTTCCACAGGGAATGGGCTCTAATTTATTGCCTTGGGGTCTGAACGGAATGAAGCTGACTTATCTGCAGCCCGACTCAAATGTGAACGTCCACACAAGATGGATGACTGGGGCTGGATAGGCTGAGCTGGAGAGGCTGTTCTCCATAACTCCTCCAGTACCCGATAGCTACCCGCACTGCCTCGTTCTGACTGATCTTTACTTCACTCACTTTAGTTTGCCATCACTGGGAAAGCTAAGGCAGAAAGTATTTGATTGCTCTCACAATGTCTTTTGGTTGGTTATTTCTCACTTCTGCCACATTATATTAGTGCTGATTATGTTTTCTGGCATGGCGCAGCCAACTGAATCAGTAAAGGAAAGATGAGCTTCACAAGTGTTCAATATTGTTGATACCCATGTGAAAGCTCTCTCTGAAGACGATGGATGACAACCATCTTGGCAATGTAAGGAGGCAGGCAGTCCTGGACCTGCAAAATTCTCCACACACTATCGATCCTTCCAAAGCTCTATTCCGTAAAGGTTCTGGTGAAAAGGGTGCCCTAAATGTGAACATATATCTGCCAGCACCGTAACGTATGGTAAATGGTGAACCCATAAATATTGCAGCGTGTCAATGTAGGAAGGTCAAGTGTAGTAGGACCCAATCTTCAGTCAGAACAGCAGCTTCACAAAGGAGAGCAAAACACAGTAGGCTGTGTGGGCTGACGCTTGCACCCTATTTCCTATAAAGTGCACTACTTTTGTCCATGGCCGATAGGGCTCTGGTCAAAAGTAGTGCACTATATAGGGTGACATTTTAGACACAGGCTCTGTCTAGGCAGCTTTGAATCTCCTACTAGAGGACTTCAGCCGGCACAGTTTCAGACTGGGGCTTGCAGCCTGCTACTGCAGCCTATCAAAAACGCATTACCCATTCCAGTCCCCACCCCCCCCTCCATCACAAGACTTGGCTGCCATACTGATTCAGGGCTCAGCACAGCACAGGCAGATGCTACTGGGTGCAGTTGGCCAGCAGCTAGCTAGGGTTTAAGAGGGTAACTCACAATGCATAACCCATATCAGCAACCAGTCACAACTCTGTTTTTAGAGACACAATGGCAAAGCCCTGTGCTGAGCTGCATTGGCCACGTGGTTCATGTGTGTAGGCTCTCTGTAGTTCGTACTGTTGCCTAAATACTGCAACTATGTCTGTCTGTGGCACCTCAGTCAGTCTGATGACTTAACTGAGTCAGATTGCGAGGTCAGTCAGTGGTGCTAAAGGAACAACACTGCACATTTTCTATCAACGTGCCTTGGTTAAATTGGCCACCTGCCTCTAGACCAGCGTTTCCCAAACTTGGTCCTGGGACCCCAAGGGGTGCACATTTTGTTTTTTGACCTAACACTACACAGCTGATTCAAATGATCAAAGCTTAATGATTAGTGCACTTCTTGGGGTCCCGAGGACCAAGTTTAAGAACCTCTACTCTAGATGGTTTGCTTACAATAAGATGTCACGTGTTGCAATATTGCTCTCTCTCCCTCCAGTGACCGATGGTATGCTAAACATCAACAAAGGACGTTATGGTTAGCCATAAATGTAGACTGCCTGCAGGCTGTATCAGGCCAGTTCCAGTTTTACCAGCGGGCAGTAGGGGCGCCACGTCACAGCTCTCTCGCCGATCATATAGCAAAAGCGTGACCTACATGCTTTCCAGATTGGAGAGACAGCAGCCACTTTGCCTGAGGGTGAAACCCAATATCTATACAAATGTATGACTTTTTTTTTGCTCCACATTTTAATCCCTGGTGTACAATCAACTTTTTTGGGAAAATTAGTATCTCGAACCAATCGAAAAAAAGGCACTTGCATAAATTTCCCTGTAAAACCATACATGATAGCCTAGATAATATGCAATTAATTTCCAAAACGTTCATCAATGAAATGTGCCATGCAAAAATGTAGACACAAGCAGCTTTTTACACCTTGAGAAAATTTTATTTGAGTTTAAAATCCCAATTGCTACCACCTCTGGAGCTGTAAGGAAAAACGGAAGGATTGCTGCGACAACACAGTACTTCCACAGTTACAATGTAACAACGTAGCTGTTACATCTAACATATTTAACTTTACCTTTACAAAACGAATAAAACAGGAAACTCCTCGGCTTGAAGTCGAACACCAGCACTAGCAAGGCAGTAGTTTGCGCAGTCATCTCCATAGCAGGCAATGTCATAACCCAACCAACAGCACAAACTACTACCTCAGCCAGTACATGGTCAAATGCCGATAGAAACGCACTGAAATAGCAGCACTCACAAGACAAAATTGCAAATTGTAACCAACACATTTGGCATCGATAATTCCGGATCTGATACGTACGGTTCCCCACGCCTGGGACTGGGTTACGTTCATCCGACCTCCTGAGCAGACAGCCGTCTCATGAGCAGAGTTGAAATTTGAGGGAAACACCGCCCTAGACATCCCCTAGTCTACTCCTCCCCTTTCCCCTGTGCACCAGATAACACTCGGTCCTCTCCCTCATTTGACTAAACACAAACTCCAGTTTGTCGCAACAATGAAACCCTTGACACTCGTTTTTGCGAACTGATACATTGAAGAAGAGCCATAGTCGCAACCTAATAGAACGTTCTTGCGCTTGCCCAATATAGATTGGACATAATGCCGCGTTGACGTGCCAGTCGGGAACTAGGACATTTACGATTTGCTAACTGGTTGTATACTGAACCAAAATATCAACGCAACATGCAACAATAAGGATGTTACGGAGTTACAGTTCATAAGGAAATCAGTCAATTGAAACATTTATTAGGCTCTAAATAATGGTTTTCACACGACTGGGCAGGGGTGCAGGCATGGGAGGGATAGGCCCTGCCAATCAGTGTGATTTTTTTTCTCCACAAAAGGTCTTTATTACAGACAGATACTCCTCAGCACTCCCCCTAACATGGAAGTAAACACATTTGTGCACAACATTTGAGAAATAAGTGGTGTGTGTATGGAAATTTGTGATTTTTAAAATTCAGCTCATGAAACCTTTTCCGAGTTTAGTTCCCGACTAGCATGTGAACGCGGCATAAATACATCCCATGACCTTCATCAGAATTCCTCTAATTACATCTTTGCAGGAAATCTTCTATATTTTAGTCATACAAGACCAGCAGGACTCCCACAATGTAAACAATGTTCCAGCGTAAACTAGTTTGGGGATTTCTGAGACTAAGCCAGCTCTCACATACAATCTCACATGCTTAAGAAAATGACATGGAGCATACATTCAAATCATATACAGGGTCAAGGACAGGACATCACTGAGGCACACACAGAAATCAAATAATTGACTGTAGAACTGTCCCATTTATTTTATACAGACAAATACATCCCTTCTCACGCCGGCTAATAGAGTACATGGAATGTTACAGTAAGATTTTTTAAATAAAATCCTGGCTGTTGAAAATGTCACCACCCCCCACCCCCTCTTCTTAAAGATCCATATAGCCCAAGTACTTTGTTTTTTCTTAATTACATCATTAACACTGTCACCACACACTGTACATGGACTCTCCTTTCAGGAAATCCAAATAAAACAAACGAAACAAAAGAAAACTTTTTTTTTTTTTTTTTACTGTAGCAGTTAATACACAAGTCCAGCCAGTCAGAATAATGGGAGGTGGTATCAACCAAAGTGTTTTAGAAGCATACATTGATGATGTCATGTGTAGCAGGTCAGTCGTCGTCATTGTGGACTGAGCTGTCGCGGGGGGAGCTCAGTTACCACGGGTTACTGTCTATTAGATGGGCTCACATGGGAGTAAAAGAGCCCGTCCATCCCTCTGTCCACTTGTATGAAGAAGTGTATGTTTGGGTCTCAGGAGGACACATTCATTAGGAATTTCTTCATTATAAAAAGGGGGTTGGTCTGGTCAGGATTCTCCGTTCTGAACTCTGGAGACAGGGGGCTGCATAAAGTCTTTGAAGGGCCCCAAGGCCTCCTTCAGCGCTGAGCTGACCTCAGAAGAGGAGCAGGTGATGCACTCCACCAGTGTAGGGTACAGGGCAATCACCTGGGCCCATGTGGTCCCATCCACTGTAGGGGGGGCACACACCGTGGAATGGGGAATATGTGATGTGGGGATAGGAGAGGGAGGAGGACAGATGAGGGGGGGTGGAGAGGAGGGCAGCGGAGAGGGGGAGGAGGAGCGGAGGGGAGGAGGAGGACAGGGGAGAGGGGGCAGGAGGGGAGGAGGGCAGCGGAGAGGGAGGAGGAGGGGGGAGAAGGAGATGAGAGGAAGGGGGGGAAGAGATGAGAGGAAGGCAGAGGAGTGGAGGGCAGATGAGATGAAAGCAGAGAAGATGGCAGAAGAGTGGAAAGGAGAGGGAGAGATGTGAAAGAGAAAGCAATTAAATAAATCATTGTTTTCATTCAAAATTAAGAGGTAAATGTTTTTTTTTTGTCTGGATAAATTACAATATAAACAACCTCAAGGGCACTTTTGCATGCCTCTAGTAAAATAATTATATATGTGTCTGTTTTCTAAGTTCTTTATTTCTACTCACCATTTTCTGGCTGGGTCTTTTTAAGTGAGTCCATCAAAGTGCTGATAGCTTTTAAGACAAAGATGATTTCGGTCACCTGTTGCCTAGGAATAAAATATAAGGAATGGAATAATTATACTTTAACATATTAATGTTGTGCATTTAAAAATAATAAAATAACTTGCATTCAGAACCAAGCAAGGGGACATACAATGAGCACCCATCAATTAAAACCCTATTTGCAACAGGAGGCCTGAACATATGTAATATGTTAGTCAGTGTGGCATTTGCTTACGTAATAGAGAAAGGCCACAGAGAAAAGGGTTAGGGGGCAGTTTGAAAACAGAAATGTGTTTCTGAAGGATGCACATTTGATTACGCTATTAACCTGAGAAGTTGACAATCATGCGTCATCCTCTGTCCACTACGGAAGACTGTTACACTACACTGCAATGGTAAACCAACACAGTACAGTATACATTTTTGGATGACAGTGCATCAACCAAGGAAATGGGCAATTCCACAGTAACAGAGTTTGAGTTAATTTTTTTTCTTTTACAGGGACAGTGCACATTAATCAACGTTTCAGTAAAAGTGCCGGTTTTAGCCAGCCGGCTAATTTTCAACCGCAGTCCCTGGGCAGGTTATTAAAAACAATTACGATACAGACAATAGCAACATAGAACAAAAAGCAGCAAGACAAAATTCATAAAAGAAACAAAGTGTTTCCACACCTCACAAGCTACAGACAACAGACAACATGGAAAGCGGCAACACACAGCTTGGGGCCATGTTCACAAATCTGATTGACCTTTAGCCATGTCTTCAAGCATTTTGTGAATGTGTGATATGTGGTGCATTTATGTGTGTCTGATGGCAGTGTATGGGAAGCTCTCACAGAGAAAACGGATTTACTAAAGGTGCTTTTCCTTAAGGGAACTACACAGTCACCTCATGGCAGACCTTGTGGATCTGCTGCCATATGTTTGGGTTTTCTGTTTAACAAAAAATACTGTGTGGATGGGGAGCCAGGCCATTTAGGATCTTGAATACAAGACATGCATCGGTGTATTGCACAAGATTTTCCCAACTCAGGAGCTCATGCTTTCTGAGGATGTAACAGTGATGATGGCTATTGGGCTTCCTATCAAGCACTTTGAGAGCCTATTTGTAGACAGACTGAATAGGTCTTAATGTTGTACAGCAAGCTTGGGCCCAACTAGTCAAGCAGTATGTTAAGTGGGGGAGTATCATAGATTTGAAGTACAGTTTTTCTACCTCTGTAGTCAAACAATTTCGTATAAATCGGAAATTAGCTAGGTTGAATTTGGTTATTTGAATGACCTTTTTCACATGCTTTTTAAAAGAGAGGTTGGAATCAAGTATGATGCCAAGGTACTTAAAATCAGATACCACCTGGAGCTTCTCCCCTGACACAGACATCTGGCTCAATAGCATCTGTTGCCCTCTTTGTGAAGAACATGCAAACAGTTTTTTTCACATTGAGATGCAAATACGAGTCACTGAGCCACTTTGTAACCTGGGCCATTACAGTAGTGAGTTCTTGTGCAGCTTGTTGTTTGCTCTTTGCATGCACATATCACTGTATCATCTGCATACATTTGAACTTCAGACCCAGTACAGACAGAAGGCAGATCATTAACGTACAGGCTGAACAGGAGGGGCCTCAGATCCTTGGGGCACGCCCACATCATAGTTAAGAGTGGGCGACAGCTCATTGCCCACTCTGACACACTGAGTTCTGCCTTCAAGGTATGACTTCATCCATCTCAAGGCATCAGGGGAAAAGTTGAACTTGGACAATTTTGTGATGAGAATCTCATGGTTAACAGTATCAAGAGCCTTCCTTAGGTCCAGAAACACAGCCCCAACAACGCCCCCTTTGTCCATCTTGGACTTCACATTTTCCAGAAGAAAGCAGTTGGCCGTATCTGTAGTGTTTCGCTCTGAAGCCAAACTGCATGGAGTGTAATGTGAAGGGGCTGTTGTTGAGGTGGGCAATCAGTTGTTCTGCTACACACTTTTCAACAACCTTTGACACCACAGGTAGTATACTAATGGGCCTGTAGTTACTCACGTCAGCAGGGTCGCCTGATTTAAAGATGGCCGTTAATTATGGCCGACTTCCATACCCTTGGAAACACCCCGAGACCAATAGATGTGTTGGTGACCTTAGTAATGGGGCCAATGAGTGAGACAGACTAAGATTATTCACTTTAAAAATGTATATCAAACAAAAACAAATGATTCCAAAGTTGCACAAAGCAACAGTAAAACATGTCATCCCTCACAAATGATGCAGCCTTTGGGCCAATTGAGATATCACGTGTGACTAACATATTTCCAGTTATTGTGTGTGACCACAGATTATCCATTATATTGACCAGAAACTCAAGTGGCCGCTCTAATAATAAAAATAAATGTCTCAAAATGGAAGGCAGTTAGCCTGGGTACCAGTCTCTTTAGCTAAGCCACTCCCTGTACTCCATGTCGTGTGCCAAATACCTTTTGGCAATGACAAGAAGTGGCAAGGAGTGGAATGTTAGCTTAAAAGACTGGTACTCAGACTAGAAGGAAGTCAGAAGGAGGCAAGATCAGGTGGGACAATTCTAGCCAATGAGAGAGAGGGCAGATACACGTGTGAAAACAGCAGTGGTGGAAAAATACTAAATTCTTATACTTTAGTAAAAGTCACTCAGTAAAATACTACTAAGTCTAAAAGGTATTTGGTTTTAAATATACTTAAGTATCAAAAGTAAATGTAGTTGCTAAAATATACCTAAGTACAAATAATTTCAAATTGCTTATATTAAGCAAACCAGACAGTACAATTCTCTTGTTTTTAAACATTTTTTTTTTACGGTAGTCAGGGTCACACTCCAACATTATTTAAAAACAAAGCATTTGTGTTTAGTGAGTCTGCCAGATCAGAGGCAGTAGGGATTGTAACTGACAGTTAGACTTACAGGTTGTGTCGTTGTCTTTTGTTTGAATTGTTTACGTGTCCGCTGTGCGGGGGAAATGATAAGACAAGCGGAACTACGTAGCTAATACTGTTGTAATGGGGATCCTTATTTTAGCAACACACTTTTGGAGGGAAGGCAATCCCGCGCTGTGTTAGCTAAGTTTTCATGTCATCGGGTGTAGTTCATAAAGGTTGAAGCGTGTATGTTAGCATGAAGTGTGAATTCATGCCAGGAATAATAAGTGTGAAGTTTGATTTCCTCCCTTCTGTAATAAGCAGCCAATGAGGTATTTTCCCTTTATTCATGTGTTTAATCTGAACCCGTTATAACGCCGGTTAAACTGTTATGTATGTAAGCACTTCAGAGTTATACCAAGCTAATAAGTCACTCGTAAGATAAGGTTGTAAGAGTGTGCTTAACTGTATTTTTCATTTACTTTATAGTTCTCACGGAAGGTGATAATTTTGACTAAAACTACAGAATAAAGCCGCCAGTTAAAATCAAGGAACGGTTGTGCTCGTGGTTTACTGGAGGGTGCTACAGGGATGATCATGGATGTTCTCTTGATAAGTGTGCGAACTGGACTATTTCCTGTTCTGCTAAGCATTCAAAATGTAACGAGTAGTTTTGGGTGTCAGGGAAAAATGTATGGAGTAAAAGGTACATTATTTTCTTTAGGAATGTAGTGAAGTAGAAGTAAAAATTGTCAAAAAATATAAATAGTGAAGTACAGATACACAAAAAAAACTACTTAAGAAGTACTTTAAAGTATTTGTACTTGAGACCACTGAACAACAGGCACAACTCCAATATAAAGTGTTTTTTTTTTTTCTCAAAGTTGCCGGGTTGTCACGTGTCCTATGTCAGTACACTCGTAACAATCTAAGCACTATGAAACTTCTATTCAATCAAATAAGCCACACGTAGGAAATAAGGCATTACAATTTTTGTTAACCAAATTCGACACTCTCATTGATCTCCATTCAGAAACTCCTCGCTTAGTGAGCAAAAATCTATTAAAAAAAAACACCACCTGCTGGAGAAGACAGATTTTGTTCCCAGTTACTGTATCCCTCTCGCTTCCTCTCTGGTTTGACGCACAAACTTCAGTTAATACCTATAGTTCCCGCCTTGGGCCAATCAGTGTAATTTTGCAAAGCCGGATCTGTATGGCAAGATGCATCATTCACCCAAGTTTCTTCAAAATTGGGCCAGTGCTGTCTGAGATATCGTGTGTGACTAACGAACGGACGGACGAGAGGAGACTACATTGTGGGGGACAACAAACCACACAACTTTATGCATAAGAACTACTTTTAACAATTTCCACAGAAAAATTGTACAAAAACACATTTACTTGAACAGTGCATAAGCAAAGTTTGGTAACAGAATGACACCTTGTGCTGTTTGTGCTGTCATTCCGTTACCAAACGTTGCATCTCCCCTTATCTTCAAGGAAATGTGTTTTTGTACAATTTTCAGTGGAAATTGTTAAAGTAGTCATTGTGCATAGTTTAACTTTGCAATCATTGGTTTTTGTTTGACATACATTTTAAGTGACAAATCTGTGTCTCAGAGTCACTGTCACCGTGGAATTGCCTGAATCTAATGAGAGAGAACCCAGAGGAACATGGACGGAGAAACTGCTGCCAGTTCTCAGCTAAACAGCCAGTGTAAACCCTCTCTCTTGTTGAAGTTGAATGCTAATTCTGTGTAATAGGTGCATAAAACACTTCACAAAATGGGCTGAGTTTTGGTGCGTTTACCCTCTACTACATCCCTGTCCAGGGGGGTCTTGTAGTCCTGGAGCGAAGAGAGGTGATGGCGGTCTTTTAGGGCTATTGCTTTAGTGGTGTTTGTGGACTCACCTGGGCAGCGGGCAGCGTCCACTCAGCCGCTCATCGTCCACGTAGCGCCTCAACACGTCCTGGGACCTCTTGAGGAGCACGGAGAGGGCCATGCGGGAGATGTAGCCCTCCTGGGGCGTGGACACCTTGTTACTAAAGGAGAACTGGAGCAGCGTCTCAAAACACACCTTGGAGAACTCCTCCCGCATCCGCACATCTATCTCTGCCTCTGTGGATGGTAGGAAAGACATGCTGAGAGAACAGCTCAGTGCTACACAGTAAAGTTCATCTTATTTTCTTTTGGTGATGCTAGATATTTGCCATTGTTATTAATTAAAGAAAGATCTGATCCTATTCATTTTAATAGGTCATCTTCGGTGGGAAAACCACGAGGTATTGGGAATAAGAGTGGGTGTTTCTGACCCAGTGTTGGTTTCTGACCTGTAAATGAGGAGGACTGTGAGTGAATGGATCCTTTATTGAGCATGGTCATAATCTGACCAACAAAGTCTTTGGGGATGAAGTTGGCAAACGGTAAAATCTCTGTGCTGATCAGCTGCACCACCTACAGAACACACAGAGAGGACACAAACAGACCTGCGTGACGGGCAGGTAATAAAAGGCGGTAATCTAATTCGAAAGGTTGTTTGAAGTGAAGTCAGGTTTCACCTCAACGTCAATGGCTTCATTCTTCTGGAACTCCTGGATGGACACATTGTCTGGAGGTGTGCTGTAAAACAACAGAAACAGAAATGCAGTGAATCAGCTACTGCTTTACTGCTAATCAAGTCCCATTCCTCCATGCATTGTCTATACTGAATCAATGACCGTTTCGCAGACTGAGGAAGACGCAGGTGCATCAAAACGTCTGTCTGTCAGACTTGCTTTAAAAGGCGCAATATGGAGAAATCACTGCCACCATTCCCTGCTTGCTAAAATTATGTAATGTTTGCCTAATTTCAGTTCATGTGACAAAACAAGCAAGTGTAGAGTATCATTATACAATCTAAACCGCTGTGAAATAGATTTTCAATATCATATCTTCAGCGGTTTGAAGCTGGTGTACAACACCAATACTAAAAAGACTAAAACTTAAGAATGGGAAGCATAGAAATAGCACACATAGAACGAACCAGACTTGCATTTAATGAGAATAACACATCTACAACTTTCATTTCTATGTGAATTAGATCAGGTTGCACAGAAAGCTACATACTGGACCTTTAAAAAAAAAAAAAAAAAAACTTTGAATAAGAAAATACCAATACACAACACAAGCTTTTTAAAAGGTAAAAGGGAGTGACTCAGATATTTTAGATGAACTGCCTGAGAAAAGGGGGTACGCCTACCTTTTGGTGAAGAGGAAATCTTCGAAGGCGTTGGCCAGCTCTGGCCACATGGTTTCAAACATCCCAGAGGAGGCATGCTGGCGGGCCACGGGCAGCCCGATGGACAACACCTTGAGCAGGGATGACACGGCCAGCTTCCACGTGCTCTCTGACGGACACGCATACTTCAGGCCCAGGGGCATCCGCAGGGTCTATGGAGGACGGAGAGAAACTACGGGGTTAGAACACAATGGGAGTCTTCAATGTAGGGACTAGCCTGGTTGCCAGGTCTGTTGGTGCATTAGCCTGGAAATCAAGGCTAGGTGTTGGCTATTTCCTCAGGATATAAGGAGAGAGCAGGTGGGGGGAGGGGAAATTAAGATCACTAAGGTTAATATTTAGATGCAGTATGATTGAATATGCTATACATTATCTCAGAGGGGAGGGGCAGTGGTAACACAATGGGAGCCTCCAAGATATGGACATGCCTGGTGCCAAATCTGCTAGTGCAGTTGAACAATTACACTGACAGACTCCGAGGAACACTGGGGGGGACTCAGTAATGACAGAGACCTAGAGGTGTAACATCAATCACAGACGCAACTAAACAACTGGAGCTGTTGAGGCATTGATGTTCTTTCTTTTTTTCACATGGAAAAATAAGTAACGGAACAGAAACAGACCGTCTTTGTGACAAACGGCTCCCTTTTCCCATACGCACTGGGCTTCCCCAAGGTTTTATGGCTGTGACCTTTCTCAGGAGAGAGCGAGAGAGAGGAGGATGGGGGTTGGTTTGAACATATCCATAGGGAAACTCTTAATGAGTTTTTGGCAGAGTACTCTTCTAGTTTTGGGAAATGCTTTAATAAGAAGATACTGGAAGAGAGTGGTCAGATGGGCCTCAATGAGAAAGAACTTGGTATGCCATTGACCCACAGGAAACAGAGGAACACCTGAGAGCTTTGTGAAGGGATGTTGTTTCCCCACGACAAAGAGCAGCTCGTTTATGACAGAAACACTAGTGACTGGAGTATGATGATGGACTCCAATAGGAGATATAGAATATATTCAGAATGGTGTAGACATTTTACACTAGGGAGTAGCGCCACAACCACAACTAAAAAAAGTTCTAGTTTCCGAGCTACTCCTTTTAAATGAACACTTATAAACAAAGCAATACGTCTTGATGGTAATGTCGGGGACAGTACCTTGATGATGTTCTGAAGGACTTTCTCGTTGATGACAGCTTTGTGACAGGCTGTTTTGTGGTACTGGTCCACCACCACCTCCAAGGACCTTTCGGCAAAGGGCACGTAGTTTAAGGCAACCCATTCCGCCTGTAGAGAAAGACAGAGAGAGAGCGAGTGGGATTAACGAAAGCTGAAAACATCCCTCTGCGTAAATACTAAGAGGACCAAAGCACCAAAAAACTTGCAATAGAAAAACATCCACAGAAATGGACGACACCCAAACACAGTAAGATAAGTGGTATAAGGATGAGATCGACAGGTCGGTAGTAGGGACAGATCGAGGCATAACCACTTGTTAGTGGCAGACAGAACAATGGAGGGGTGGGTAACATGGAGTGTGTGATGTAGATGAGGCTTTTCACCCGCTGCATGGTAAGACCTCATCTACTGTAGTAGCGATGGGACCATGGAGCAGTAGAACACAGCTGAATACAGGTGAGTAAGAGGACTAAAGGGGGCTGAAGAAGGGAGGTGGTAACTCACCGGTGTAAACAGTTGGATCTAAAAGGTTGATCCAGATGGATAGTACGACACAAAAACAGAACAACGAGAAGATGACAATTAACTTGTTTGCCGGTGCCTGGCGTTCTTATACCAACTTGTCGCCACTGACCGTGGCAATCATGTTTGTTAATGGTTTAATTGAACAACAAACTGACTAAATGACAGTATAAATGAATGACAAGTCAACTGATAAGATAGACTCGGAGCTTTCACTTCCGAGTGAGTGCGTAGTGTAGCGTTAATTAGCATAGCTGATTCAGCCACCACCATGAAAACAAAACAACTCATCAATATAGAAAAAGGAACTGGTACACCAGTTGACAGCATTTCTTTGTAAGTGTGAGTTAGAAAAACACCGATTAAGAGCCTAGCTTTTTATTAAAGCATAGGTCAGCAACAGGCGGCCTGCGAGTATATTTTTTTTGGCCCCCCAAAGTTTTTAGTTAAAAAAAAACTATAATAAATAAATAAATATAAATAAATAAATATATAAATAAATATATATATATATATATATATATATATACATACACACACACAATGCCTTGAAAAAGTATTTGCCCCCTTTCTAAGCGAATGTTATCAGATCTTCAACCAAAACCCAATATTAGATAAAGGACAAATAACACACTTTATTTCATAAACAAAGTTATGCAAACCCAATGCCCCTGTGTGGAAAAAGTAATTGCCCCCTTACATGCAATAACTGGTTGTGCCACCTTTAAATGCAATGACTCCAACCAAACACTTCCTATAATACGTCGCTGTGGAGGAATTTTGTCCCACTCTTCCATGCACACCTGCTGTAACTCAGCGACATCTTTGGGTTTTCAAGCATGAACTGCTCGTTTCAAGTCCTACCACAACATCTCAATTGAGATTAGGTTTGGACTAGGCCATTCCAAAATGTAAAATGTGTTGCTTTTTAGCCATTTTCATGTAGACTTGATTGTGTGTTTTGGATCATTGTCTTGCCGAATGACACCGCTACGCTTCAGCTCAGAGGTTTGGCCTGACATTCTCCTGTAGAATTCATGGTTCCTTCTATTAAGGCAATTTGTCTAGGTCCCGAGGCAGCAAAGCTCTCCCAAAACATCACACTACCACCACCATGCTTGACAGTTGGTATGAGGTTGTTAATGTGGAATGCAGTGTTTGGTTTTTGCCAGGCATAAATCAGACCCATGTTGTCCAAAGTTATACTTTTGAATGTCCATAGAACATTCTTCCAAGAGTCTTGATGATTATCTAGGCAACCTTGAGTATAACTTTTTGGACGAAAATGCCTGGCAAAAACCAAACACTGCTGCATTCCACAGTAAGAACCTCATGCCAATGGTCAAGCATGGTGGTGGTAATGTGATGGTTTGGGGATCCTTTGCTGCCTCAGGACTTGGACAACTTGCCTTAATAGAAGGAACCATGAATTCTGCTCTGCACCAGGGAATTTCTACAGGAGAATGTCAGGCCATTTTTTGCTATTTGTAAAGGAAGGTTCCATCCTTAATCTAAGTTTTGGTTGAAGATCGGATAATTCACTATCAAAAATATTCCCCCCAAAAATTGTGCACTGTGTATTCAGGATTTTAGTTCTTGGTCAAAAAAAAAGAAGCCTAACATCAACAGGAATTCGGCTTAAAATGTGTTAATCAAAAACAGGAAAATCTGTTCCAAATTATGAATTTAGTTGCCTAACCCTGTTTTAAAGATTCCCTTCTGTTTTGAACATAGTATGAACAAAGAAGGCATCATCAACTAGCCTACAAAAAACAGGGGTTGTACGAGATAAGTGAATCAATAAAACGTAGACTTCATGGGGTCTCATTTGTCCTTCATTTTGAGAAAAGAGAAGAATCATGAACTTGGTCTGTGACCTGCCAAAAAATGGAAAAAAGTAACCTAGCGGCTAGCGTGCTGCCGGCCCGAAGGGCTAGCGTGAATGAGAGAGAAAGAAGAGGGATGGTTTAGGGCTGCAGATGCAGTTTGAAAGACCCAGCTATGTGTCATGTGATTAGGACAATAGGGAAGGGCATGGCACATGAGGACCAGACAAAAAGCAACAGGAGGAGCTTCATGAACATCAGAGAGGGGGAATGACCATGCTCAGAAAATCTGGAGAGAAACAGATGACTGGCATCGAAAAAAAATCCAACAACATTCCATTAAATGAAAATATCCGAGATATCTAGACAACGAGAGAAACAGAAAGACTGGCACATTTTCACACAAAGAAAAAACAACAGTCACAAAGAGAGCAACATTTTCCATTAAATGAAAATACAACGAGATATCACTTGAAAGACAAGACACATTTTCACACAAAGCGAGAGACAAGAGAGAACACTTGAAAGAGAGCGGAAGACACATTTTCACACAAAGCGATAGAGAAAGACAACAGTAGAGAGAGAGAGAGAGTGAGAGAGATTGTGATTTGTTACCTGGTTGTATTTAGCGTTGGCCACATGTTTGGTTTCCAGCTTGCCATACTGGGGGGGTTTGCAGGAGAACTCGACAAAGAGGAGCAGCTGTTCGAATATGGCCGGGTACATGACTTGCAGGCTCTCTGGGCCCACACAGATGGCCTGCAAAGGGAGAGACAAGAACCTTACTCACTATGGACCTCACTAGAACCAGGGCACCTCAGTCACTACTGACTCCCATCAGGGGATCATGTTAAACATGATCCCCAATCGGATATCAGCCTCAATAGCACATATTAAGTGTAAGAGAAAAACACAAAATTACAAAAATTTCCATGCTAGTTTCTATAACACAGAGGACAAAGACAAAGAAGAAACATCTACTCAAAAGGGTGCCTTTGAGCTTTGAACAGTATGTGGATCAAACTACTAGCTAAATCAGCACCTGGAAAATGCCTTTGGCTGTTCATATTTTTGATTTGTACTTACAATGACGGCCTACCGGGGAACAGTGGGTTAACTGCTTTGTTCAACAACAGATGTTTACCTTGTCAGCTCGGGGATTCGATCCAACAACCTTTCAGTTACTGGCCCAACACTAACCACTAGGCTACCTGCCGCACATATAACAACCCTTTATAAAAATGTTAAAAAGTTACAACGTATCTGGTGTGGTAGCCCACCCACCTTCTGCAGCACGTCGAGTGCTGTGAGTACGGCCTCCTGCAGGCTGGTGAGGACAGCCTCTGTGTAGGAGGGCAGGATGAAGGGTGAGGCATCACTGCTGATGGGTATGGACACGGCCCCGTGGAGGATCACCCCCAGCTTCCTCAGGTCCTCCATGCTGAAGCCAGTCTCAATGTGCTGGTAGAGGGCAGGGACAATCTGGACTAACGCTGTCAGGAAGGGCTGGCTGGGGACGAAGAAGGGTCTGTCTGTCCCCGTCCCGCCACTAGGGGGCCTCGTGCTGTCCGTGCCCGTCCGGTACCAGGTGTTCCACGCCGACCACCACAGAGCTGCGTCCTCCAGCGCAGACTCCTCCCCCTGGGGAGGGGCCTGGAGTTCAGCTCCATTGTAGCGCGTCAGCCTCTCGAGCATCGAGTCGGAGCGAAGCAGGTGTCTGCCGGGTCCCGAGGCGCTGAGGGGGTCGATGAGGACAGGGGGGACGCCCATCACGGCCAGGGCGAGGGCCTCGGTGGGCATGGCGGAGTCCTTGACGGGCGTGCCGATCTGGAGGATCTCTTGGAAGGACTTGAGTGCGGCCAGGGAGACCTCGTTGTTCTTACTGAGGGCAGCAGACTGGATGTGGTCCAGCAGCACCTCCCACGCCTTGAAGAAGTCACCTGTGGAGTGGACAAACGATCAGATAAGAAGAGGTCATTGTTGGGCTCAATTGATTAAAAAGGTACCGTATTGACTGTATGGTATTAAAGGTATTGTATTGAAGATGCGTGGAGATAAAGGATAAATGTATTGACAGGAGTAGGAGTACCGTCCGTAGAGCACAAGATCTTTACTATTTACCTTTGTCAACTGACTAGACTGACAGATGGCTTTATGAGATCATATCTATCTACAGTAGCAGGCAACTGATGCAGGCACACACACAGTCTTGTACAGCTAACCTTGTGGAGACACAAAACTCAGTCCCATTCAAAATCCTATTTTCCCTAACCCCTAATCCTAAACCTAGCACCTAAAACTAACCCTATCGCCTAACCGTTATTCTAACCCTAACACTAATTCTAAACTTAAACCTAAACCCCCCTAGAAATATAATTTGACCTTGTGGGGACTAAACAAAATGTCCCCACAAGAACAGTTAAAAGCGTCCACACCTAGCTGCTGCAGCAGGTATCTCCTGGTGTTGAAGATACGAGCCACCCCTGCCAGCGTCAGCACCCAGGTCTCCGCCCACTGTTTCTCAGCCGTGTCCCGTGAGTGGTGGATGAGGATATTCCCGCCCCCTGACTCAATCTTCTCCTTGTCGGCCGTGGTGGAAGACTTCCTCACACAGTCCAGCAGGTGGAACAGCACCTGGTTTTACACAGACATAAAAAAAAATGGAGTTGATGTGGCCTGCCAGAGGGCAGATGGCCATTAAGGCGGGTATAAAGTACTAGCTGCAGCACGTACGATCACTAAACTGATAGGTCCCAAAAGTACAACTCCAGGACAGATGAGGGCCCGTGGCTCAACACTTGACTACCTTTCAGTACGCAACAGGATTCTACAGCCATGCACCATTCAAGACTGATTTAGTCTACGATCATTGTGACTGGCTGAACAGAGTACCTTCCAGACCACGATGTGCCAGGTGGACTGCTGCAGCAGGGTGCCGTGGGCAGCGATGGTGGAGAACATGGTCTGACCGGCGCTCTTCCTGACGGCGGGCCGGGGGTCCACACACAGCTGGCCCAGCTTGGCGTACAGACACAGCCACAGGCAGTCGAAGGGAGGGGCCGGGTGGAAGGGCCTGTTCAGGGGCTCGCCCTTCTCCCGAGCCTGTTTCTGCAGCGCGGCCTCCTCCCTCTCCAGATCCTGGGTGATGGCCTCGCCCCTCTGGAAGAAGTAGTCGGAGATGTTCCACTGTTGGGGAAAACGGGGAGAGGGGTAACGATTTGAGGGGACACAGCAGCAACTATAAGCTTTTTATAACCGCAGCAGTAATATGAACTAGAATGAATTAAATATCCCAATACAATAGAGAATATAAAACAATATATGCAATATGCTGCGGTTGTACCAGGAGTCCTATGGAGGTGAGGCTGATGTTGAGTTCCTGGTTCTGGAGACCGAAGCTGCCGGCGACATCCACTACAATCTGGAGGCACATGCAAGGCATGGTGGGGAGGAAGTCAGTCACCACCAACTGCAGGCACTGGAAGGCTGTTCGGATCAACGACTCTCTAGGCGACAGGGGACAGACAGACATTTGTCAGACTCAGACATAAAACAGAGTGAACAGCCAACTGCTGGACAAGAGAGAAAATATAGCATGTTAAGATGAAATAGGTGTTAAGAAGGGTTACAATCTCAGCTTTTAAATATGGATCACAGAGCTTTTCCCTCTGCATCACCCATCCCAGTCTCCCCCTCTCCCTTTTCAATGCTGCTACCCCCCCCTCCTCCTCCCTCTCACCCCTGGTCGTTGCGGATGGCCCCTATGACCCCCAGCACTAAGGGCCAGCCTGGACCCAGACTGTCTCCCTGGCTCTGGAGGATCTGCAGCACGCTCTCCAGCTGCTTCTGACGGATGTCTGCATGGAGCACGTTGGACAGCTCCTTCAGAGGGTTCAACAGCAGGAGCTGCAGCCTCTGACAGAGAGACAGAGAGAGAGAGAGAGAGACAGTGAGTGAGACAGTGAGAGAGAGAGACAGAAAGAAAGAAAAGGGACAGAGGAAGAGAGTAGGGAGTGGTTATATTACATAAACAAGGATAAGCATACAAACCACTGCCTTAAGATATACAAGGTCAACTGTGTGTGGGTGGGCTGGTATGGTGAAGCCGACTAATAGCAAGTCATCTTATCACCTTCCATTGTAACAGCCACCCGACTTCTAGATAGAATAGTGTACAGTAGTCCCTGTATTTGGGTTCTATGTGACTGGGTGAAGATAAGAGAGATGGGGTGGTAGCGGTACCTGGTTCTGTGCTAGAGGGGGGTTGTGCTTGTAGGCCAGGCCAGCTTTGATGAGGGCGGTAACAGCCTCAGCCCCCCACTCTCTCATCCTGGCGTTGGGGTGCTGGCAGACCTGCAGCAGGTAACATCATTGGGTAGGGCACACACACGGGACGAGGAGAGAGAGAGAGAGATCACACACACGGGACGAGAGAGAGAACAGACACATCACACACACAAGCATTGCAGAAGGAGGGGGAAAGAGTGGGGAATGGGGTGAAAGTGGGGGAGAGAGAGAGAAGAGAGAAAGAAAGAAAGCGATATTGATAGAGAGAGAAAGGGAGTCAGGGGCAGTTCAAACAGTATGGCCACCCGTTTCTCACAGCAGGTGGTTAAAACAGACTGTATGCCTGTGATTTTCTACTCGCACAACAGTGAAATCAGGTCATTCCATTTGACAGACACGTAATCATGAAAGCTCTGGTGAAAAATCAGCCCGCTTTCGTTTTTTGCTGCACATTTCACTATTCCCCTGGGCTGTTAGATACAGTGAATGAGATGCCACATCAGCACCCCCCTTCACAGCCTACAAGTGTCTGTGCTGTCTACTTGTTGGCCAACGTCAAACAAGTGTGTGACTGCCCGAGAAAGGCTGGCATATCATTAGCGATAAGGTAAGATGCATTCAAATGTGCAGGTATCTGCATACTATGCATACAAACAAAAACAGAGTTCCAGAAATGTAACTCATGTGTGCGAGGCAATTTTGATCAAACAGCAACAGCGAAGCAAACAGAAAACCTGTCGCAAGCTGCACATTGCAAACGCTCAGCTCCAACACCTTGATGCCAGGAAAGAGACAGACGGAATGAAAGAGAGAAAGAGAGAGAAAGCAAATGATTGGGAGGAGACGTTTCCGAGCTTACCTTCTGCAAAAACAGACATGGGTTGCAAAAGAGAGGGAGAAAAGACAACTTAAGGAGGAACCGTTTGTTTCAGACAAACACACAGAACTGCCACAGATACAGATGCAGTCAAATATATTGGCACCCTTGCACTCCACAATGGAGTGCAATGAAGCAAAATGGCCCGTTTTCTCTTTTCAAAACTGGTTGAATGGCTATTTTCACCCTGCAATTACACATAAACAAGAATCACTCATCTCCAACCAAATTAATTCCAATTTTGAATAATTTAGTCCAGGCCTTTGACATTGAAAAATCACAATTGCAGTTTATATAGATTGTTCTTGTTCTTCTTGGTCTCGTGCGGTTGTAAATCAAACAAATACACAATTTTAACTTATTATAGAAGAAACAGTGAATGGTGTAAGGGTGGCAATATATGGGACCACATCTGTAAAGCAATAACACTATCACTAAATAGGGGACAGATGCCACTCACAGCATTAGAAATGGAAGAGCCCCTACCATCATACGAGAGGGCTTGAAAAGTACGTACCGAAGGACATACAGCTACAGGCTACAGCATAGCACCCCCCCCCCCAAAAAAAAACACTTCACTAACCTGGCCCTAGATCCGTTTGTGCTCTTTGTCAAGGCGTGACAATTGCAGAAGGAGTTGGCAAGAGAACAGACACAGACTTGCACACAGTCTACCACTTTAAATGGTTACTGTAAGACGTACCTCCAGCAGATGTCCAACGAGGGGCCTCCACAGGATCTCTATACGATCCATGTTGACCAGGCCGGTCTCCAGCAGCTTGGCTACCGCAAATAGAGACGGCTCCTTGACACGGGACGACAACAGAACACAGGGGTGATCGGTTTGGTGGATATAGGTATTAAAACAATAAGGCCCAAGGAGGTATGGTATATGGCCAATATACCACCCGCCTGGATACATTTGGCATTTTAAGATGGCTAGGTGGGACAACCGCATATCACAGGCATAGTAACTGAAATCCTCAGTAAAGTAGCTAATCAGCAGAGTCAGAGCTGGGGGGGGTCAAGTGGGAGTTCACAAAAGGCCTTTTTGAAAAGGGGAGGAGGGTCTTTGATCTTTAACCCTACTCTTTGAAGAGGTAGTAACACAAGGCTCATGCAGAAGACAAGAGAGGTCATACATTGTTGCTCTGGCTACATCTACAATAATGAAGTACCTGTGAAGTAATTACCTTGTTAGTCCCATAGGCCATCTCCATAGCCTCCAGAGAGAGGGAGCACAGTGCGTTGATCAGGTGGTGCAGTGACACGTCATCTAGGTACTGGGAGCTCTCAAAGAGTCTCGACAGGATGTTGGAGATGAAAGGCAGATCTGTCATCACAGCTGTGGTCAGCACCTGTAATACACAGGCAACACGGGGAGTCAGAGAGCTGAACGGTGAAGCTGGTGGGCTGAAGAGCTGTAGCAAACAGCCAATGACACCCTATGGGAGTTGTTGCTAATTGATGCAGAGAATTTGACTCGTTACAGCGCGACTGCGTAAGGCAGGGAGATAGTCTTACCGTGCTGGGCCCCTCTACTGCACGACCAGGCTTCAGAGCACCTCCAACCCCAGGTTTCAGGCCTAGGATCCACACCAGGTGCTGGGAGAGGAGAGGAAAGGGGGAGATAGATAGAACAGGAAGGGCATAAAAGGTGGTGAGAAAAGTCAAAGAGAGTGACTCCCTCAGACAACTTCTGCTATACCATAAAACAAGAAATTGAAATATTTAGGCTTGTCAATAGCCGAAAAATCCAGGAAATCCAGGCATGGCTATAATACACTGTAGAGCTGTGCCAGTGTGTTTGTGTGGTGGGTACAGTATGTTGGTAGTGTACCTGCAGCGTGGCCAGCACCAGCTGCCAGGAGGTACCCAGCACTGCCCCGTGGCAGTGGGCCAGGTTCAACAGGGTCCGCATACACTGGATATTCTTAGCCGTCAGCTGAGTGAGAAAGAGGGAGAGAAAGGGTGAGAGAGAGAGACAGACAGCTATATCACACTACTGTCTGTACTGTATTATGTGAACGTCTAACATGTGCCCTCTAGTTGTGTTGTTGTAGTAATGTTGTGTAAACGTCCCTTACCACCACAGTGCCTTGGGGCTGTACAGTGAGAGGCTGTCCCACAGCCACCACCTGCTGATGAGACTCACTGGAGGGACTGATGATCTGCACAGTCTGGCCCTGAATAGAGTAGGCTGAGGAGCACACACACACACATTTATTTAGAGTCTTCAACGAAAGTAATGATCACAAGGACTAAATCGTCTGGAGGTCAATCAATATATTCACTCCTTAGTTGAAATGAGTCCTGTTTTTTTTCTCCTCACAATGTAGCTCAGACAGACACCCTGATAATAATAACACGAGTCAATTCCATTCATATACTAGACTGAGTGACTGAGACAAGCCAGCTACATGCTAGACTTGATTAATTAACTCGTAAGGCAAACACCCATCCTGCTGAAACCAATTTGCGAGTTCTCTCTCACAGCAAATATGCAAAGTGTGTGTGTGTGTGTGCGTGACTGTGTGTGAGAGTGTTTGTAACTGTTTGTGTAACCCCCCAACACATTCATCTTGGTGCTGCTACACAGATGGAACAGGGAACCGTTGAGGCACAGCCAGAATTTAATGATATACAGGGCCTTCGTGAAAGTATTCAGACCCATGGACTTTTCCCACATTTTGTTACATTGCAGCCCTATTCTAAAATGTATTCAATTGTTTTTCCCCCCCTCATCAATACCCTATCATGACAAAGCAAAAACAGGTTTAGGCATTTTTGCAAATGTATTAAAACTGAAATAACAATAACAAAATAATTCAGACCCTTTACTCAGAACTTTCTTGAAGCACCTTTGGCAGTGATTACAGCCTCGAGCATGCTTGAGTATGACGCTACAAGCTTGGCACACCTGTACTTGGGGGAGTTTCTCCCATTCTTCTCTGCAGATGTACTCAAGCTCTGTAAGGTTGGATGGGAAGCGTTGCTGCACAGCTATTTTCAGGTCTCTGCAGAGATGTTCGAATGGGTTCATGTCCGGGCTCTGGCTGAGACACTCAGACATTCAGAGACTTGTCCTGAAGCCACTCCTGCATTGTCTTGGTTGTGTGCTAAGGGTCGTTGTCCTGTTGGAAAGTGAACCTTCACCCCAGTCTGAGGACCTAAGCACTCAAGCAGATTTTCATCAAGGATCACTCTGTACTTTGCTCCTTTCATCTTTGCCTCGATCCTGACTAGTCTTCCAGTCCCTTCTGCTGAAAAACATCCTCACAGCATGAGGCTGCCACACCACCATGCTTCACCATAGGGATGGTGCCAGGTTTCCTCCAGACGTGACGCTTGGCATTCAGGCCAAAGGAGTTGGTCTCTTGGTTTCATCAGACCAGAGAATCTTGTTGCCTTTTGACAAACCCCAAGCGGGCTGTCATGTGCCTTTTAATGAGGAGTGGCTTCCGTCTGGTTACTTTAGCATAAAGGCCTGATTGCTGGAGTGCTGCAGAGATGGTTGTCCTGGGAGGTTCTCCCATCTCCACAGAGGAACACGGAGGCTTGTCAGAGTGACCATCGGGTTCTTGGTCACCTCCCTGTCCAAGGCCCTTCTCCCCCGATTGCAGTTTGGCCAGGCGCTCACCTCTAGGAAAAGTTTTGGTGGATCCAAACTTCTTCCATTTAAGAATGATGGAGGCCACTGTGTTCTTGGGGACCTTCAATGCTGCAGAAATGTTTTGATACCCTTCCCCAGATCTATGCCTCGACACAACCCTGTCTCGGAGCTCTACAGACCATTCCTTCAACCTCATGGGTTGGTTTTGCTCTGACATGCACTGTCAACCATGGGACCTTAAATAGACAGGTATGTGCCTTTCCAAATCATGTCCAATCAATGGATTTTACCACAGATGGACTCCAAGTTGTAGAAACATCTCAAGGATGATCAATGGAAACAAGATGCACCGGAGCCACAATTCGAAACTCATAGCAAAGGGTCTGAATACTTACGTAAATAAAGTATGTTTTAAAAAAAAGTTGTAATACATTTGCAAACATTTCTAAAAACCTGTTTTCACTTTGTCATTATGGAGTATTGTGTGTGGATTGCTGAAGATTTGTTTTTATTTAATCCATTTTAGAATAAGGCCGCAACGTAACAAAATGTGGAAATAGTCAAGGGGTCTGAATAGTTTCTGTATGCGCTGTATGTGGTGGTTAGTATGGAGATCACACACACACAGTCAGGGCTTTAGAGCTGTACACACAGAGAGACTTGCTAATTAAGTGTACACAAACAACTACCTACTGTTTTATCAAGTTCCTCAGAGGCCCATATGTTTATTTATCACAGAGCTGATACCCTACTATATGTAGCAAAGCCACGAGAGCGGCCGCTATGAACGCACACAAAACACCCTCGGGGTACTGACCCTTGTTGTTGAGGTTGGTTGCGTTACTGCTAAGGACAGTTAGGGCATAGTGTGGGGGCAATGAGGCCTTGCAGATGGCTGTGATGAAGGCGTCGCGGGGCGTGACCAGGCCCAGACGACCACACAGAGACGCCATGGTCAGCTCCGCCTTCAGGATGCTCTCTGTCGCCGTCTCATCAGTACTGGAGGGGGACGAGACACACAGAGGGTTATGGGTTTGGAACAAACACAGAGGAATGCTTAACTGCCGCAACGTTTGGACTCATTGCCTTGTGGGAAAAAAACAAGTCTCAGAATACCGTTTCATCAACGGACACATTTCACAACAACACATGGTCTTGTAGCTTCAAGAGAAACTTTGGTTGCTCCGGATCTTAACACTGACCTTCAGTTTCACCTGTCACACCTTCAAGTTACTTTGAGGGGAAACTATACTGAACAAAAATATAAAACGCAACATGTAAAGTGTTGGTCCCATGTTTCATGAGCTGCAATAAAAAAATCCCAGAATTGTTCCAAAGGTATTTCTCTAAAATGTTGTGCACAAATTTGCTTACATCCCTGTTGGTCTGTATTTCTCTTTTCCCAAGATAATCCATCCACCTGACAGGTGTGGCATATCAAGAAGCTGATTAAACGGCATGACCATTACACAGGTGCACCTTGTGCTGGGGTCAATAAAAGGCCACTCTAAAATGTGCAGTTTTGTCACACAAGACAATGCCACATATGTCTGTGGGAGCATGCAATTGGCATGCTGACTGCAGGAATGTCCACCAAAGCTGTTGCAAGAGAATGTAATGTTAATTTCTCTACCATAAGCTGCCTCAAACGCCGTTTTAGAGAATTTGGCAGTATGGTCAACCAGTCTCACAACTGCAGACCACGTGTAACCACGGCAGCCCAGGACCTCCACATCTGGCTTCTTCACCTGCAGGATCGCCACACCAGTCACGAGGACAGCTGTTGAAACTGTGGATTGTCTGCACAAACTGTCAAAAAAACGTGTGAGGGAAGCTCATCTGCGTGCTTGTCGTACTCTTTAGGGTCTTGAACTGACTGCAGTTCGGCAACTTGACCAACTTCAGTGGGCAAATGCTCACTTTCGATGGTCACTGACACGCTGGAGAAGTGTGCTCTTCACGGATTAATCCTGGTTTCAACTGTACCAGGCAGATTGCAGATGGTGAGTATGGCGTCCTGTGGGCGTGTGGTTTGCTGATGTCAACGTTGTGAACACAGTGCCCTATGGTGGCGATGGGGTTATGGTATGGGCAGGCGTAAGCTACGGACACTGAACACAATTGCATTTTATTGATGGCAATTTGAAGGCAAAGACATACCGTGACGAGATCCTGAGGCCCATTGTCGTGCCATTCATCCTCCGCCATCACCTCATGTTTCAGCATGATAATGCACGGCGCCATGTCACAAGGACCTGTACACAATTCCGGGAAGCTGAAAATGTCCCAGTTCTTCCACGTCCCGCATACTCACCAGACATGTCAACCATTGAGCATGTTTGAAATGCTCTGGATCGACGTGTACGACAGCGTGTTCCAGTTCCCGCCAAAATCCAGCAACTTAGCACAGACATTGAAGAGGAGTGGAACAACATTCCACAGGCCACAATCAACAGCCTGATCAACTCTATGCAAAGGAGATGTGTTGCGCTGCATGAGGCAAATGATGATCACACCAGATAGTGACTGGTGTTCTGATCCACACCCCTACCTTTTTTCTTAAAGTATCTGTGACCAGTTGCATATCTGTATTCCAAGTCATGTGAAATCCATTGATCAGGGCCTGATGAATATATTATTTCAATTGACTCATTTCCTTATATGAACTCTGATCTTTGAAATTGTTGAATGTTAAGTTTATATTTTTGTTCAGTGTAAATAAATTGACTTTGAGGTGATCTATAAGAAGGGTTGTTACCTGGCATCCAATAGGAGTGAGAGGGCAGCCAGTAGACCACACCAACACGCACTGACCATCTCCTCCCAGACGAGATGGGCTTCTAACAGAGAAACAGCCGTTAGCAACAGAGTGGACAAGAAATATACATTTGTACCGATATCTATATTTAAACGCTACATCAGAATTCCTCTTTGAATAGGGATGATAACACATTCATCACTGTAGTAAGCCTACATATATTAAACACCCTCAGGAACAGTAGGTATTGGAATGCCCACTAGAGGTCAATAAAATTGCAAGCTAGGGTTCAGCTCCTTGTGTGGGCCCAGAGAAGAGCCCCGGTCCTAGCCCTCGACCCTCCCTCATCCTCCTCCCCCCTCTTCACCAGGCTCAGCTTGGGCGTTCTGGTCTGGGTTGGCCTCCCTGCGTACAGCCACCTCCTCCTCCTCCTTGGCCAGTTCTCTCTCTATCATGGAGGTGATGCCTCGGACCAGGTCCAGCAGGGCGCTGAAGGCCACAGACATGGCATAACCCTCTGGGATGGACGGGGGCTCCACCTTGTCCAACATCTCCAGACTGGGGCAGGGAAGAGGAAAGGGAAACGTATGATATGACACATTGTGTATGTGTGTGTGTCGTGTGTGTGTGTCTACACACACACACATTCTTACGCGTTTAACCCAACCCCTCTGAATCAGAGAGAGCAGAGTTAGGCCAACGAATCCACAGCTAAATCAACTCCTTGTGTCTACAAATGTGGTGTGTGTTGGGGGGGCTCCACACAAATTGTGTGTATGTCCCAAGGAGCTACATGCAACCAGAAACAGTCATTCAGCTCCCACTAACAAACACACGCAATAGACTGCTGCAGGATCAGCTTTCCCTGGCCATGTGTTCATTACAGACACACGACGAGCTGTTAGACAATGTTGACTGACAACTCTGTCCTGCATCAACAAACCAACCAGTTCAATTCTCTAGTCTATCAAAACACCAGCATTGCTCAATCTCCTCATAATTACAGACAACCGATCACATTCCCTTGCTCCTGACCCATGCATAAAGGGAAAGGGGGATACCTAGTCAGTTGTACAACTGTACGCATTCTACTGAAATGAGTCTTCCGCGTTTAACCCAACCCCTCTGAATCAGAGAGAGCAGAGTTAGGCCAACGAATCCACAGCTAAATCAACTCCTTCCATCCCTCTAACAGGCATAGTGTGTGTCATGGGGTGTCTGCTGTGTTTGTGTTCTCTCTGTTCCTGCCGCTGTCTCCGTTCCCTCACTCAAAGACAGCAGCTTGTTAGAGTAGAATAATGACAACATTTAAAGGCCAACAGTCCCCCAGGGTGTCTAGGTTTTTGATAACGGACATAATTTTGGTTTAAAATCAAACTGTTTCTCTCTGGTTCAACTGTCTCCAATAGACTGTGTCCCTGTGTGTGCTAATTGGATGGATGATTCAAACCTAGACAGACATAGCTAGATGTGTGTGTGTGTGAGTATGTGTGTGTGTATGTGTGTGTACATACATACACACACATATATACATATTTATATTTATATATATAGTACTACTCACTAGGTAGCCTTGGCGCTGCCCTGCACACTGACGGTCATGAGGGGGATCCAAGTACCGCGGTACTCGAAGGCAGCCTGAGTGATCAGACTCCCACCCTGACCTCCGGCTCCTGGACCACCCTGGGCAGCCGCCTGGGCCCCCGACCCAGACCCACCTCGGGAGGGAGAGCGAGAGAGATGGAGGAATGGAAGGGGGAGGGAAGGAAGAAAAAGAGAGCAAAAGATTGCTGTTAGTTTTGAGCCGGAACCAAAGCCTTCGCACCCTGCAGACCAGAACCTTCCATACCCTCATGAGTATCCTAATCCTATCCTAGATATTCCTCTTCTTTACTTTCTTCCCAACTACAGTCTCAAGCTGTAACACCGGTAAAGACAACATTAGCTCCTTCTCAGTGTGGTCCTCACCAGCAGGGGCATTGGTGGCAGCAGGGTTGCCTGTGTTGGGGACGATGAAGAGGGACTGGATGAAGGAGCCCAGGGCGTTAACGATGTCCCGGAACACCTTGGTGGAGTGCTGCTTCATGTCATAGGACTGGCAGAAAGACCTGGAGGGGGAGAGAAAGGATGTCGCAAAAGTTTCTTTAAAAAAAAAAAAAAAAAAAATATGGAGACTGTTGAAGTTGTGTGTGTGTGTGTGTGTGTGTGTGTGGTAAGGTTAGTGTCGTATGGTGAGGTCAGTGATGTGTGTGTTGAGGGTGCGCTCCTCCTCTTCACCGTAGCAGGTGTGGCTGTACACACAGCCTGTGGACGGACTCCACGGCCACGGCTCTGAGCCACTGAGGCTTCTCTCCATCCAGGAACTTCACCAACAGGGACAAGAAGATCTCACACTCCGTCACCTACAACCACAACACAGACAAACACACCTCAATCCTCAGATCCCCAAGATAACTATCCACATATGGAGGTCTCTACAATAAGAAGACAACAGGATTTGTGGAAAATTTGAATTTCCTGAATTTGACTGAAATCAAAAATGGAATTGACCCAAACTATAGTTCATGCCTTGGCTACTACAACTGTAGTTGTGTTTGATGATTTAGGTACAGAGAACACAGGTAGTAACTACTGTAACTGACTTTCACCAGTAGGCTGTAGAAGTGTTTGATAATCCCCGGGACTCACCAGTAGGCTGTAGAAGTGTTTGATAATCCCCGGGACTCACCAGTAGGCTGTAGAAGTGTTTGATAATCCCCGGGACTCACCAGTAGGCTGTAGAAGTGTTTGATAATCCCCGGGACTCACCAGTAGGCTGTAGAAGTGTTTGATAATCCCCGGGACTCACCAGTAGGCTGTAGAAGTGTTTGATGAGCACAGACACCACTCTGAGCAGCCTCATGCAGATGGGGAAGTAGGGTTTTTCTACAGGGGCTGGGGAGGCAGCGCTGCTGCTCCCCTGGCGGAACTTGATGTTGGGGGAGAACAGCTTGATGACCAGCGGACAAACACGCTCCTTCAGCAGGAAGCTGAACTCCTGGTGCTATATAGGGGTCAGAGGGCAACGGGTGGGGTCAGCAGGAGGTGGGGGTCACAGTACAAATACAAGACACACACACCTACATCGAGATGGTAGTATTTCTATTTCAATGCATATAATACTCAATTGTATTGCATTATATTGTACTATACTTTACTGTATCCTATTATATTACGGCCTCACTGTCGTACCTCTGGGGGCCCCATGTGCATGTCATCAATGTCCTTAAAATGTTTTTAATAAATCATTTTGACAGTAACCCTCCAAAAAGTAATTCATAAACCTTTTTAATTCCCATATGAAGTAGGAAGCAAAGTGTTTTTCTTTAGGAATGTGACTAAAAAAAGTGCCTCAGGCCTTGAACAAAAAACTAAAAAGTAACAGATTGAAAGTACAAGGGGATATCGGTGAAGAAATGCTGTGGTCAAGGCTACAACGGCGCCAGTGCAATGACTGAAGCTTCCTCAAGTGTTCAAAAACGTGTATCAGACCGAAAAGCTTCTTAGTAGAATTTAAGATCAGAACTACCTAAGAAAACAATTTCTCCGTAGAAGCGACAGTTACAGGGATGGTAAAAACAGCTTGATTGCCGTAACAACATCAGGGAAACTGGGCATAAGGGAGGGGTGCTTCAAATACAGCAGTTCTGCAACGTCTTTAATTGAGCCTCTCATTCTCCTTAATTGCCGGCTCTCAACATGTTACAGAAGGAGATTAGCTGTGTAGGAAGCTCTGAGGACAGATGGTCTGGATACAGGACAGCCAATAAATTGCCAGATGCAAACAGATAATCAGTTCTTGAGGCCTTAAAACAAAAAAAGCTGTTTGCGATTTCTTTCATACTGGTGAACCGGCATTTGAGTTGGGGTGTTGCAAATATCAACAGTCCCGTCTCTCTTTTGTATCCTGGCACGCATCATTCAAGACTACGTTTAAATTGTGTGCAGCGCAATGGACATATAACGCACAATATGTCTCAGGAAAGACTGTATGGGTTGGCGACGCTCGGTATAGAAGTCGGGCCTACAGGCCGTGGTGAAAACATGTGCACAAAAGAGGACTCCAGGAGAACAGCGTAGTCGCTCAAGTTTGATCTAATTTGATTTACCTTGAACATTGCAGACCATTAGTGTAAGCTTTTAGCCAGCAAAACCTGCCAACTTCAACAATATAGTGCCTGAACTTATCCTCAAACCGACTACTTTTTGCCCTCACTGTTAGGCTATTTGATGTCATTTTTTGTAAAAGGTTTATAAATAGCAGATAAATACGGTATATAGCTATAGATAGTACCTCGCATAATTAAACCATTTCTAGTAAGCTAGTGTTTTGAGTGTGAGCTGACTATTATTTGGCATTAATAGTTTCTCAACTTTCTATCCAAGCAGGGAGAGCGCGTGGACGGCTCATGTCATGCAGGTTCAGATAGCTGATTACTAAGCTGTGCTGTATCGGCTATCCAAATTGGTAGCTGATTGGTACGCTGTTGCATCGGAAATGGATTTTACAAATCTGCAATGTTTGAATTTCCAACTTGAATTACTAAAGAAGTAATTACAGTGGATTCAGAAAGTATTCAGACCTTCACTTTTTCCACATTTTGTTACATTACAGCCTTATTCTAAAATTCATTACATAGTTGTTTTTCCTTCATAAATCTACACACAATAACCCATAATGACAAAGGTAACACAGGTTAATGTTTTTTACAAATATATATATATTTTTTAAATGAAATATGACATTTACATAAGTATTCAGACCCTTTACTTAGTACTTTGTTGAAGCACCTTTGGCAGTGATTATAGCATCAAGTATTTTGGGGTATGATGCTACAAGCTTGGCACACGTGTATTTGGGGAGTTTCTCCATTCTCTGCAGATCCTCTAAAGCTCTGTCAGGTTGGATGGGGTGCGTCGCTGCACAGCTATTTTCAGGTCATTCTAGAGATTTTAGATCGGGTTCAAGTCCAGGCTCTGGCTGTGTGCTGAGGGTCGTTGTGTGCTGAGGGTCGAAGGTGAACCTTCGCCCCAGTCTGAGGTTCTGAGCGCTCTGGAGCAGGTTTTTATTCAGCATCTCTGTACATCTCTGTACTTTGCTCCGTTAATCTTTCCCTCGATCCTGACTAGTCTCCCAGTTGCTGCCGCTGAAAAACATCCACACAGCATGATGCTGCCACCATACTTCACCATAGGGATGGTGCCAGGTTTCCTCCGGACGTGAATTCAGACCAAAGATTTCAATCTTGGTTTCATCAGACCAGAGAATCTTGCTTCTCATGGTCTGAGAGTCCTTTAGGTGCCTCTTGGCAAACTACATGCGGGCTGTCATGTGCCTTTTACTGAGGAGTGGCATCCGTCTGGCCACTACCATAAAGGCCTGATCGGTGGAGTGCTGCAGAGATAGTTGTCCTTCTGGATGGTTCTCCCATTGCCACACAGAAACTCTGGAGCTCTGTCAGAGTGACCATCGGGATCTTGGTTACCTCCCTGACCAAGGCCCTTCTCCCCTGATTGCTCAGTTTGGCCCGGCAGCCAGCTCTAGGATAAGCCTTGGAACTTCTTCCATTTAGGAATGATACAGACGATTGTGTTCTTGGGGACATTCAACGCTGCAGATATTTTATGGTACCCTTCCCCAGATCTGTGCCTTGACACAATCCTGTCTTGGAGCTCTACAGACAATTAATTCGACCTCATGGCTTGGTTTTTGCTCTGACATGAACTGTCAACTGTGGGACCTTATATAGACAGGTGTGTGCCTCTCCAAATCATGTCCAATCAATTGAATTTACCACAAGTGGACTCCAATCAAGTTGTAGAAACATGATTAATGGAAACAGGATACACCGGAGCTCAATTTTGAGTCTCATAGCAAAGGGTCTGAATACTGAATACTAATATTGCTGGGGGGTGGGTTTTATGTAAAAACAAACTTTCCACTTTGTCATTATGGGGTATTTTGTGAAGATTGATGAGTATTTTTTTATATAAAAATGTTAGAATAAGCTGTAATATAACAAAATGTGGGAAAAGTCAAGGGGTCTAAACACTTTCCTTATGCTCTGTATTGCGACCAGTCAGAAGTCTAAAAATGGCAGCGTTTTTAGACTGATTTTTTAAAGTACATGTTATATTGAATAGAAGACACTATTTGTTGTTTTACCAGTTATGAACATATTGTTCAAAGAAAAGCCCAGTGGTTATTTAGACTTTAGCTAATACATGTTCATTTTTTTGCTGCGGTATCATTTCGGTATAGAGTATCGTGATGCTAAACCTGGAATTTCAAGTCATAATCCTGGTATCTTGACCATGCGGAAACCTATTTTTCTAATGATTGGTCAGAATTGCAAGCCCTCGCATGGGGAATTGTTGATTTTGCAAAAACAAAAATTGCGATTGCAAAAATCCTGTGTATTATGTTGCATGTTTACCTGCAGGAAGACCCCAGGGAAGTCGTTGAGGACTGACTCCAGGAGCTCCAGACCAAACGTCCTCGTCATTTCTGTCATCCCCACTAGCCAGTAGGGGGCATCAGCATTCACTAGCTGACATAGGTCCTGGATAGGCACACACAACAAACATAGGAATATAGACATGCACATAGGACAGCTGGATACAGCTACTAGCATTGTATCAGAGGCAGTCTGTAAATCTAGGCTGTACATACATGACCAAAAGTACGTGGACACCTGCTCGTCGAACATCGCATTCCAAAATCATGGGCATTAATATGGAGTTGGTCCACGTTTTGCTGAAATAGCAGACTCCACTCTTCTGGGAAGGCTTTCCACTAGATGTTAGAACATTGCTGCAGGGACTTGCTTCCATTCAGCCACAAGAGCATTAGTGAGGTCGGGGACTGATGTCGGGCACTGAGCTCTTCAGTAAGGCCATTCTACTGCCAATATTTGACTACGGAGATTGCATGGCTGTGTGCTTGATTTTAAAAACCTCTCAGCAATGGGTGTGGCTGAAATAGCCAAAGCCAGTAATTTGATGGGGTCCCCTCATACTTTTGTATATAAAGACAGCCTGGCTGTATTTCATTACACAAAGTTGTTCCCTCCCTTCTCCTGCCCTCATTCATAGGGTAAACCCTATCTATACCCCCTCTTCTGATGGGCGAGAGGGTGCAGGTGGGGTACAGTGAGCGGTATGGAGGACTGTCTCCACCTGGTGGACGTACCTGGAACAGCATGTAGGCGTCTTTAGCACTGGGCCGCAGGGTGCTGACAGACCTCCGGTTCGTGTTACCCTGGACTGGAGTAGGCTGCTCCACGATGCCTGGAGGAGAGAGGGAGGTGAGGAGGGGAGGGAGGTGAGGAGGAGGGGAGGGAGGTGAGGAGGGAGGTGAGGAGGAGAGAGGGGGAAAGAACACATGGGAGAGACAGTCATTGGACACAGCTGTGGATACAAGCCTGGAGGGATCAATCGCTCACGGTCAAAGAAACAGACAATCCACATACCATCAAATAACACATTCTCAGAAAAGACCTATCCAACACCTACTACAAGAGGGAAAAGTCACTTAATTAAATAGTGATTCTCAATCCTAGCTCACATACTAAACCAAGAATGCAGAGTGGGAAGACAGCAGTGTGAAATCTGACAGGGCCAAACAAAAACTCATTATGTATTCATTGAACGCAGGCTTAAATCACAGGATAAGCAGCTTTAGGCAATCTAAGGAGAAACTAAATCCCTTCCCTTACTCTGTGACAGGTTCAAAGTTAGAGGAGGAGGGTAAGAGAGAGAAAGTGTGATGCAGAATACTGAAGGACAGAAACGGTTCAGTCCAAGCATAACTCAAATTTCCCATGAGCCCTCCCGACCCTAACCTTTGAAGCACTCGTCCTCGGCGACCATCCTCTCAAAGACCACGGTGACGACCTGTCTCACGGTGGCGGCGGCCGTGTTGTTGGTGATGTTGTCCTTGGTGAAGTGCAGGCGGAAACACAGCACGATGGCCTGGGAGGGAACAAGGGGAGAGGAGACACAGGCTCTGTTACAATACTCAGGCTATCAAGCCATGCACTGGGGAATACATTCTAAGTGGTATGTTAGTATGGACAATTGAACGTAGACAGATCGACTCAGGCACACATCTGGATTCACATGCACGTGGAAACCAACTAGAATAGCACATGATTTCAAGGGCAAATATGAGACGTGTGTGGGACGAAGCATGTTCTATCTGACTGGACTGGGAATGTATGAAATGTCTGCAATGTGGGGGAAAATATTTACCTTCTGTAACATGAGGCAAGATACCCGTGTTTGTATGATGTGTGACTGTGTGCACGCATGACAACATTTGGTGTTTGTATGATGTGTGACTGTGTGCACGCATGACAACATTTGGTGTTTGTAGACAGTGTGAAGTTCGGGGTACCTTGGAGAGTATTTCGTCATGTACTACAGTGTTGGTGGTGAGCAGCACTAGGACAGTCTGCAGCAGCTTCAGTTCCTCCAACCCGTTCTCCATCAACTGCCACAGCATGTTAATGATGTTCCCTGCTGCAGCCTGGTGAACACACACAGGCACACACACACACACACACACAGACTTGTAGCATACTTGTACATCAAGGAGGCAGTGACAGTCACAATCAACAAGGAATGTGACAGAAGCACTAGAGCTCACAGACACGTACACACAGATCAACAGAGAATTAGACACAGACACACAGGGGAGCAGCCGACCAGACCAGCTCTGAATACATCAGGGTCGTCAAGGCACGCACCTTCATTACACCAAACCCAGCAACTGTGGCACTCCAGAGCAGTGACTCACAAATTTTCCTTGGGTCACATCCTGAGGTCAGAACAAACCAACAGAACTCGTACAAAACCAGTGGAACTGAGGGAAGTAGTCAGTTGAAGAAAATAAATAACCTGTCCTTCAAAAGTGGCAGCAAACAGGATCCATGACAGGTCATTTTCTTCCTAAGGCAAAACTGACACCCGTTCACTCATTAAAACCAAGACATTTAATCAATACTGCAGGAGCTTCGTTCCTCTTCCCCATGTCCAGTGTTTCCCCTAAGATTTTTTTCTGCAGTGATGGAAGGGGAAGCAGGTGGGGGAGGAGTTTGGATGCATTGCTACTAACAGGGGGAGAGGGGTGCAGTGCTACTAGCGTTAGCACAATGACATGCTAGCTGTTCCTATAGAGACTTGGGAGCCAACAACTATCCATTTAAAAGTGTGTCCTAGTAGTTAAGCCCTGGGCTTACAGACACACAGACAGTGATATATAGAGGGGAGGTGCTGGAGCGTGGCAGAATTCAGGCAGGGAGTCTGCTGATAGCACGTAAACACAGCCAGACAGGCATGGTGAACACAGGCAGTCAGGCGGGCAGGGAGACAGTCAGTCAGGGTGTTCTTATTCACACAGTAGGCCTGGCTGGCTAGCCGGTCGGTCAAGGTGTCCCTGATAACGCCAGGCAAGTCAAGTAAACTGGCCTCAACCGGGGAGGGCCAGTCACAATAGCCTGGGTTCCATGTTGAGGTGTAGGTAGTGTTTTTACAGAGACAAGGCTTTGCAATGCAGTGTGAAGCAAAAAGTAGAAAACCCACCCTCTCAGTCAGAGTCGGTGGTATTTAAAGTGGTATAAGCCCAGGGTCCGAATAATGTGCTCGCCCTGCCCCCGACTTCAAACGCAGGCCTTCATCCAGACCAAAGCGCTGTTCCCCGGGCTTAGAATGAGAACGTAGAATGTCTATTGTGTAGCAGCGACCATGCAGGAACAAGAGAGTACACCGCCACTTTCAACTGTCCCGGCATTTAGCACAGTGTGCATTGCGCTGGGCTTAAAAATGATACGAGTTACAGCAGGTTTGACATCAGCTAGGACCATTTCCCTCCTAAATAATTCATCCTTCTCAATCACCACGGTACACACATTGATAATGCAATTCTAATGGATTATTAATCAAAGTGATTATAAAAGCGTTAGGGGCGAGCCTAAAACATCCCCTTACTCATGTGTTGATGTACGTGGGAGACTAAGTGAAACATCGGAAGTTGGGATTAGCCCCATAGTGGTCCTGTGTTCCTCACCTCAGACACCACCTCGTGGGTCATGAGTCTCTGGACAGCAGCCAGACACAGCTGGGTGATCTTGGGCTCCTTGGTGCCACAGCCCATCAGGAACGGCTGGACCACCTCCGAGCTGTTCTCCTTCAGGGCTAAGGGGGAGACGATACACGGGCACAGTTCACACATCAAATCAGGCAGCTGTTGTAGAACACAACCACACCTTGGGCATCTCTTTTGGAACGCATTCTTCGCTTGTTTGAATTAGGCCTAATCACCGATCTGTACGTGGATAACTGGTTCAGCAAAAACATCTCTCTCGCACAAACGTACACAAGGTATTTATGGATGTCCCTCCCTCCTTCACTTACACGCCAAGATGTCGGTGTTCCTCGCGGCGATGGTCTTGATCTTGACGATCCCGGACTCGGCAGCCTATAGGAAAGCACAGACAAGAGGCCCATTAAGATTACATTTACTTATACGTTCCTTATGATGAGACCGCTGACGATGCGTTACCACCTCCATTGTTACACCCGAGGTAGACATCTCCTCGTCCTTATTAATGATCCTCAGAGAGAGAACACAGAGGACAGAGAACACAAGCGTGGCCAGAAACATTGAGGTCTGGAAGCAGTTAAATCCCTTTACCTGAGAGGAGACAGAGGGGGAACCATATTGATTTCTCTTTTTGGAGCTGTCCTGCCTGACATGTTTTATTTAACTAGGCAAGACAGTTAAGAACAAATTCTTATTCACAATGACAGCCAAACCCTAACAGCGCTGGGCCAATTGCGCTGGGTCTATGGGACTCCCAATCTCAGGCTGGTTGTGATACAGCCTGAAATCGAACCAGGATCTGTAGCAACGCCTCTAGAGGGAAGGAGAGAGAGAAGGGCGGAGGGGGAGAGAGAGAGAGAGAGAGAGAGAAGGGCGGAGGGGGAGAGAGAGAGAGAGAGAGAGAGAGAAGGGCGGAGGGGAGAGAGAGAGAGAGAGAGAGAGAGAGAGGGCGGAGAGGGAGAGAGAGAGAGAGAGAGAAGAAGGGCGGAGGGGGAGAGAGAGAGAGAGAAGGGCGGAGGGGGAGAGAGAGAGAGAGAGAGGAGGGGAGGGGGAGAGAGAGAGAGAAGGGCGGAGGGGGAGAGAGAGAGAGAGAAGGAAGGCGGAGGAGGGGAGAGAGAGAGAGAGAGAGAGAGAGGGCGGAGGGGGAGAGAGAGAGAGAGAGAGAGAGGGGCGGAGGGGGGAGAGAGAGAGAGAGAGAGAGGGGGGAGGGGAGAGAGAGAGAAGGGGCGGAGGGGGAGAGAGAGAGAGAGAGAAGGGCGGAGGGGGAGAGAGAGAGAGAGAGAAGGGCGGAGGGGGAGAGAGAGAGAGAGAGAGAGAAGGGCGGAGGGGAGAGAGAGAGAGAGAGAGAGAAGGCGGAGGGGGAGAGAGAGAGAGAGAGAGAGAGAAGGGCGGAGGGGAGAGAGAGAGAGAGAGAAGAGGCGGAGGGGGAGAGAGAGAGAGAGAGAAGGGGCGGAGGGGGAGAGAGAGAGAGAGAGAGAAGGGCGGAGGGGGAGAGAGAGAGAGAGAGAGAGAAGGGGGAGAGGAGAGAGAGAGGGAGGAGGGGGAGAGAGAGAGAGAGAGAGAGAGAAGGGCGGAGGGGGAGAGAGAGAGAGAGGGGGGGGGGAGGGGGAGAGAGGGCGGAGAGAGAGAGAAGGGGCGGAGGGGGAAAGAGAGAGAGAGAGGGGGAGAGAGAAGAGAGAGAAGGGCGGAGGGGGAGAGAGAGAGAGAGGGGCGGAGAGAGAGAGAGAGGGGCGGAGGGGGAGAGAGAGAGAGAGAAGGGCGGAGGGGGAGAGAGAGCGGAGGGGGAAGAGAAGGGCGGAGGGGGAGAGAGAGCGAGAGAGAGAGGGGCGGAGGGGGAGAGAGAGGGGCGGAGGGGGAGAGAGAGAGGGCGGAGGGGGAGAGAGAGCGGAGGGGGAAAGAAGGGCGGAGGGGGAGAGAGAGAGAGAGGGGCGGAGGGGGAAGAGAAGAGGGGGCGGAGGGGGAGAGAGAGGGGCGGAGGGGGAGAGAGAGGGAGGGGCGGAGGGGGAAAGAGAGAGAGAGAAGGGGCGGAGAGAGAGAGAGAGAGGGGGCGGAGGGGGAAAGAGAGAGAGAAGGGCGGAGGGGGAGAGAGAGAGAGAGAGAGGGGCGGAGGGGGAGAGAGAGAGAGAAGGGCGGAGGGGGAGAGAGAGAGAGAGAAGGGCGGAGGGGGAGAGAGAGAGAGAGAGAGAAGGGCGGAGGGGGAGAGAGAGAGAGAGAGAAGGGCGGAGGGGGAGAGAGAGAGAGAGAGAGAGGGGCGGAGGGGGAGAGAGAGAGAGAGAGGAGAGGGCGGAGGGGGAGAGAGAGAGAGAGAGAAGGGCGGAGGGGGAGAGAGAGAGAGAGAGAAGGGCGGAGGGGGAGAGAGAGAGAGAGAGAAGGGCGGAGGGGGAGAGAGAGAGAGAGAGAGAGAAGGGCGGAGGGGGAGAGAGAGAGAGAGAAGGAAGGGCGGAGGGGGAGAGAGAGAGAGAGAAGGGGCGGAGGGGGAGAGAGAGAGAGAGAGAGGGCGGAGGGGGGAGAGAGAGAGAGAGAGAGAGAAGGGCGGAGGGGGAGAGAGAGAGAGAGAGAGGGCGGAGGGGGAGAGAGAGAGAGAGAGAGAGAAGGGCGGAGGGGGAGAGAGAGAGAGAGAGAAGGGCGGAGGGGGAGGAGAGAGAGAGAGAGAAGGGCGGAGGGGGAGAGGGAGAGAGAGAGAGGGGGAGGGGGAGAGAGAGAGAGAGAGAGGGCGGAGGGGGAGAGAGAGAGAGAGAGAGAAGGGCGGAGGGGGAGAGGGGGAGAGAGAGAGGGCGGAGGGGGAGAGGAGAGAGAGAGGGCGGAGGGGGAGAGAGAGAGAGAGAAGGGCGGAGGGGGAGAGAGAGAGAGAGAGAGAAGGGGGAGAGAGAGAGAGAGAAGGCGGAGGGGGAGAGAGAGAGAGAGAGAGGGCGGAGGGGGAGAGAGAGAGAGAGAGAAGAGAGAGAGAGAGAAGGGCGGAGGGGGAGAGAGAGAGAGAGAGAGGGGGAGAGGGAGAGAGAAGGGCGGAGGGCGGAGGGGGAGAGAGAGAGAGAGAGAGAAGGGCGGAGGGGAGAGAGAAGGGCGGAGGGGGAGAGAGAGAGAGAGGGCGGAGGGGGAGAGAGAGAGAGAGAAGGGCGGAGGGGGAGAGAGAGAGAGAGAAGGGCGGAGGGGGAGAGAGGGCGGAGGGGGAGAGAGAGAGAGGAGAAGGGCGGAGGGGGAGAGAGAGAGAAGGGCGGAGGGGGAGAGAGAGAGAGAGGGGGAGGGGGAAAGAGAGAGAGAGAAGGGAGAGGAGGGGGAGAGAGAGAGAGAGAAGGGCGGAGGGGGAGAGAGAGAGAGGGCGGAGGGGGAGAGAGAGAGAAGGGCGGAGGGGGAGAGAGAGAGAGAGAAGGGCGGAGGGGGAGAGAGAGAGAGAAGGGCGGAGGGGGAGAGAGAGAGAGAGAGAGAAGGGCGGAGGGGGAGAGAGAGAGAGAGAAGGGCGGAGGGGGAGAGAGGGGGAGAGAGAGAGAGAGAAGGGGCGGAGGGGGAGAGAGAGAGAGAGAGAGAAGGGCGGAGGGGGAGAGAGAGAGAGAGAGAGAGAGGGGAGGAGAGAGAGAAGGGCGGAGGGGGAGAGAGAGAGAGAGAGAGAGAAGGGCGGAGGGGGGAGGGGAGAGAGAGAGAGAGAGAGAGGGCGGAGGGGGAGAGAGAGAGAGAGAGAGAGAGGGAAGGGCGGAGGGGGAGAGAGAGAGAGAGAGAGAGAGAGAGAGAGAGGGGAGAGAGAGAGAGAGAGAGAAGGGCGGAGGGGAGAAGGGCGGAGGGGGAGAGAGAGAGAGAGGAGAGAGAAGGGGGGGGGGGGAGAGGGGAGAGAGAGAGAGAGAGAGGGCGGAGGGGGAGAGAGAGAGAGAGAGAGGGCGGAGGGGGAGAGAGAGAGAGAGAGAGGGCGGAGGGGGAGAGAGAGAGGGGGAGAGAGAGGAGAGGGGGAAAGAGAGAGAGAGGGGCGGAGAAGAGGCGGAGGGCGGAGGGGGAGAGAGAGAGAGAGAAGGGCGGAGGGGGAGAGAGAGAGAGAGAGAGAGAGAGGAGGAGGGGGAAAGAGAGAGAGAGAGAGAAGGGCGGAGGGGGAGAGAGAGAGAGAGAAGGGCGGAGGAGGGGAGAGAGAGAGAGAGAGAGGGCGGAGGGGAGAGAGAGAGAGAGAGAGAAGGGCGGAGGGGGAGAGAGAGAGAGAGAGAGAAGGGCGGAGGGGGAGAGAGAGAGAGAGAGAGGGCGGAGGGGGAGAAGAGAGAGAGAGAGAAGGGCGGAGGGGGAAAGAGAGAGAGAGAAGGGGCGGAGGGGGAGAGAGAGAGAGAGAGAGAAGGGCGGAGGGGGAGAGAGAGAGAGAGAAGGGGCGGAGGGGGAGAGAGAGAGAGAGAGAAGGGGGCGGAGGGGGAGAGAGAGAGAGAGAGAAGGGCGGAGGGGGAGAGAGAGAGAGAGAGAGAGAGAAGGGCGGAGGGGGAGAGAGAGAGAGAGAAGGGCGGAGGGGGAGAGAGAGAGAGAGAGAAGGCGGAGGGGGAGAGAGAGAGAGAGAGAAGGGCGGAGGGGAGAGAGAGAGAGAGAGAGAGGGGCGGAGGGGGAGAGAGAGAGAGAGAGAGAGGGGGAGGGAGAGAGAGGGGGAGAGAGAGAGAGAGAGAAGGGCGGAGGGGGAGAGAGAGAGAGAAGGAGAAGGGGCGGAGGGGGAGAGAGAGAGAGAGAAGGGCGGAGGGGGAGAGAGAGAGAGGGCGGAGGGGGAGAGAGAGAGAGAGAAGGGCGGAGGGGGAGAGAGAGAGAGAGAGGG